>NW_007260351.1:436210-437373 GCF_000164805.1 Carlito syrichta
TGAGACTCCAACTCAAAAAAAAAAAAAAAGAAATACATTAAAAAGCACACACTTGGGTAAAACATGCTGCCTATCATGTTGAAAAAGTTTAACTATTCAACTGCCCTTGCAGAACAAAGGCCAAGAGAGCTAGTGTGGCACCAAACACAGGGACAGAAACCGAAGTCCAAACCAGGAGATCAGCATATAGACAGAAATGTTTGAATGAGAAAACATGGTGCTTTTCCAAAAACCATGAGGTAATCATGTCATCAGACTTTAGCACCAGTGGTTGAATGAGCAGTCAGTATAAGACTCTACCCACAGGTGAGTTCTTTCAAAGCTTCAAGGAAACGTTTCATGGATTTTAACTGCTCTAGACTCCAGAGCACAGAGAACGAAGGAAACCTTGAGTATAATATTAATAAAGACTTTTTTAAAAAATACCATATTTGAAAAATTACAGACTAATGGAAGACACGTGCAATATTCTAACTAATATATTAGCAAAAAGAAAACTACCCAGCAATGGTAGTACGTGCTTGAAGTCCCAGCTACTTGGGAGATTGAGGCAGAAGGATTACCTGAGTTTAGGAAGTTGAGGCTGTGGTAAACTGTGATCATGCCACTGCACTCCAGCCTGGGTGATAGAGTGAGGCCCCAAATTAAAAAGTTTAAAAAAAAATCTTATTCTACATTTGATAAAAGCATACCACAAAAAGACCAAATGAGATTTTCCCAGGAACATCGTAGTAATAAATGTATTTCATTTATTTTTATACAAAAAGCTGTATACATTTAATATACACCTTGATGAGTTTAGAGATAAACATCCACCCTGAAACCTTTAGCATACATCATGCCACAATCCATGCCATAAGCCTCTCATTATCTCCAAAATTTTCTTCTGCTCTATTATTTATTACTATTTGTGTGTGTGATAAGAAGGCACAAGTTCTACCATCTTAGAAATTTTCTAAGTATACAATACAGTATCGTAACTTTCTTAAAAGTATCTTTTGATTGCAGGGTGATATGGAAGGTCAATTTTTAGAGCTTTTAGGAATCGCCACACTGCTTTCCACAGAGGTTGCACTAGTTACACCCCTACTGGGAATATACCCTGAAGAACACAAATCACTCTATAAAAAAGATACCTGCACACGTATGTTTATCGCAGCGTT
>NW_007260351.1:437553-456877 GCF_000164805.1 Carlito syrichta
CATGGGAAAACACCTCTTATCAACAGGGTGCCTGAATGAAACGTAATTGTACACCTAACCCTTAACTGTACCCCACAAAACCATAATAAAAAATGCTGATTAATAAAAAAAAAAAGTATCTTTTGAAGGGTAGAAATTCTTAACTTTGACGAAGTACAATTTATCAATTATTTATTTTATGCATGGTGTTTTGAGTATCAAATCTTCGACCAACTGAAAGTCAAAATTGTTTTTCATATTTTATAGAAGTTATGAACTTTAGGTTTTACATCTAAGTCTCTGATTCATTTTGACTTAATGTCTTACAGGATGCAATATATGTAGCAACACTTTGATCATATTTTTTGCACATGGATATCCAATTTTTCCAGCACCATTTGTTGAAAAGACTATACTTTGCTATTGTTTTTGCAACATTATCAAAAATCAAGAGACATGTAAGTATGGACCTATTTCTGCATTCTCAACTCCACAGCATTGATTTGTCTATCTTGATGCCAAAATATCCCCTGTCTTGAGTACTTAGCTTTAAAATAAGTCTTAAAGGCAAGAAGTATAGCAAGACTATTTTGATTATCCTAGGTTTCTTGAATTTCTATTTGAATTCTAAAATTGTATTGTCAATTCTTACAAAACATCCTGCTGAGTTTTTGGTTGGGATTGCAATTGAATCTATAGACCAAGTTGGGGAATATAGTCTCCAGCAACATAATATTGAGTCTTCCAATTCATGAACAAAGTAAATCTTCCAATTTATTTAGAATTTCTTTAAACTCTCTCAGCAATGTGTTCTAGTTTCAGTGTACTGATCTTTCACATATTTTGCCAGATTTATCTTTAAGTATTATATATTTTTAGTGTAATTGTCAATGGCATTTTGGCAGTTTCAATTTCTGATTGATCACCCCTAGTATATAGAAATTGACCAATTCTTGTATGTGATCACATGTCCGGCAATCTTGCTAAACTTACATGTCAGTTCTTATGGATTTTTTTTTTTTTGTAAATTCCAGTGGATTTCCAAGTAGACAATTGCATTCCCTGGAGATAGTTTTACTTCATCCTTTCCAATCTGATTTCTTTGATTTCTTATTCTTGGCTTACTGCATAGATGAAGTGTGGTTTTTTCCCAGGAATGCAAGGTGGGTTTAACAGATTAACATTTGAAAAGCAATCAGTGTAATTTACCACATTAACAGATTAAATATAAAATGTGTTAATTCCCTGAGTTACACTAGTTTTTACATGTTCATCTGTTCACTGTACCATTTTTTTAAAAGGCGTGTGCATGCACATGTCACATTTTATATTTAAGTTGATAATGTCTCACACACACAATCATTTAACAAACTTTAGCATTCCTCATTACAAACTCCAGCAAGGAAGGAACAGAAAGGAATTGTCTTAAACTGAGGACGGTCAGCTTACAATAATTCTACAGTTAACATCACACTTCTTGGTGAAAGACAGTGCCTTTCTCCTAAAAATCAGGAAAAAATAAAAATGTCTGCTCTCTCTTTAAACATTTTTCATAGGTCAAGTTGCATGCTAATGAATTATTTCGGCTTTTGCATGCCTAGAAAAGTAGCTATTTCACTTTCATTTTTAAAAGACATTTTCACTAGGTAGAAAATTCTAAGTTGCTTCTGTTTCTCTACCATGTACTAGTCTGCACTGCTTACAATAAGAATCTGCTGTCATTCTTATCTCTGCTCCTCTGTGTGTAACTCCTCTGTAATTTCCTCTGTAATGTGTTCTTTCTGCTGACTTCTTTTAATATTTTCTCTGTATCTTTGGATTTAAATAATTTGACTAAGATGTGACATGGTAAAATTTTCTTCATGTTTTTGTACTTAGGATTTGTTGAGATTGCTGGATCACACAGATCTATTGTTTCCATTAAATTTAGAAATTTCCAGCCATTATGTCTTCAAATGTTTGTCCTTCCCTGCCCCAATCTATCTTCTTTCCAGGAACTCTAATTACTTCAATGTTACAAAATAAAATATTTTGGCAATCACTTTCCCAATGATAAACATTTCCATTTTTCCCAGGTGTTTTTCCTCTTAAAACAATGATGCAATGCTGATTGGATGCTAGGCACAATTCTGATTGAACCTCAACTTGTAGGTTGATAGATATGTTTGTATTCCAGAAAATCTCGAACAGAGTTTTAGTCTAGGGTTAAGATATTCACATTAGTATGGCAAAATTCTTCTTAGTATTTTATGTACTGCCCAGGGAATTATGAAGTTTTACAACTATACTGTCTGAGAATAGGCACTGTTATTTGCTCTATTTAGCCCCAAGAATTTTTTGTCTTTTATCATTCTGGGTTGGTATTTCTTCAACCCTGGATAGTCTTCTCACATTCTTACATACAGGTGTCAATCAATAATCAACTAAATATTTAGGTTGGGCTCTCTGCTGAATACAGTGTGGGGATTCTCTGTAGGCCTCCAGAGTTCTTTCTTCACACAGCTATCTCCTCTCTGTTACTCTGTCCTACAAATTCTAGCTGTCTTAGACTCCTTGAACCCCCAACTCCACCCCCTCAATGGAGGAGGACTGTTTTCTGCCAGGATTCCCCTACTCTGTTCTAAAGACAGTAAACTGAGGGTTCACTTCATTTATTTGCCATCTCTCAGCAGTCATTTTCTGTCTGATGCCCAATGTCTTAGGAACTATTGTTCCATGTGCTCTATTCAGTGTATTAATTGCATCAGTCATAATAATTAATGTGGTCCCTGTTACTCCATCCTATCCAGAAGCAGAAGTTCACATGGCTTGAATATATTAAAATTTTATTCAGTTCCTTACCAAAAAAACATAACTCAATTTAAAACAAATGACTTTAAGTAGTGAACACTCAATGAGTAAACCATAGTAAAGATGCAATTTTAAAACTGTTATCATTCTTTGGGAACTAATGAGAAAATGGAGTGATAGTCTCATTCAAAAGCTCAGTACTAGCTCACATCCTCTCTAATGACTCAAAATGGTAACTACAACTTGGATTATGACAAGGAATGAAATTAAGTGGAATAGCTACCATCTTGAAGATGAATTCTCCTGATGTAAGTCAGGATAATTTCTTTAGAGTAAAAAAAAACCCTATAACCACAACCCAGATAAAGACTGACAAAAAATGACAGAGCATCATGGAGTCATCAAAGTAAGGACTGCAAGAGTGTAAATGGCAAAAGAGTCATCAGGTACCCAGACTACACACCCTCAAATCAAAACAGGAAGTAGACTAGAGTCATCCTCAGAGCTGTATCCTCACCCTCCAATTCTTTATGTTCCCAATGCATTTATAAAATTTTCCACATCACTGATTTTCATGTTAATGACTTAATAATTTCCCTGAAAAGAGTGTTGTAGTTTTAAAGGAAAAAGACATAAAGAGATCAATGCTTAACTTTAAAAAAAATCATTAATGGTATATTTTCAGGAAACCGTAATTAATCAGTGAATGACATGTAGGGCAGTGAGTGACCTTTCTAATTCATCTCTATTCACACACACAAGTCAAGCATGATAATTGGGATTGGTTTAGGACTTCAGAATAGCATTAAAGTGCCTCTGATGAGAGGAGTTTGGAGTTATAATCTCAAACAGTCCATTCAGATGTACATTGCTGCAAATTAAAGCAGAAGATTCCCTCTGAAGCACTGCAACTAAAAGTTGAAACTGGAAATTCAGAATGAATGTAAACATTAATTTAAGTTAAAGCTGTGTTATTAAAAGTTTAAATAATCATAAGAAATTCAGCATATTTTTAACAAAGAAAAATAAAAATCTTATCAATTATTTTTTTAAATGGAAGAGATTGATAGTGACTTGCTTCTCTATGTACTAATGCCAACAAAACAAAATGCATTAAATATCAAAAGATGCAGAAACCTATCTCCAATCTGACGAGTTTAAGAAAAGCATAATCCAAGATCCTTCTTCCAGCTCTAAGAGTCATCAAATCTGCCTGAAGCCAGCAAGTCAATGTCGGTAACTTGTGGTACCATGCTATCCATGCAGTGTCTTTCCCTTGCAAATCACAATGGGTTGTCTGAATTACATTTGGATGTTCTTCCCCAAGACATCTCAAATAAGTCTTTTCAAGTGAAAGATACAAAACTTTCAACATTTACAATGAAGTCTTTACAAAAAAATTCAAGAAACTTCTGGTTTTATAATGCATACATAAGACAATGAATATCTTGAAAAGTCAGCTAAAACTACTGGTGGCTTGATCATGATGAAATTCAGTGGTAAGCAATTTAGACATATGCTATATTATCATAGAAGACCTTATGGTCATATTTGATATACTATTATAAATGAGTTTTAATTGAAACCACTTAATCATCATAAATTCTAAGTTCTAAAAAAAAAAACTCTAAGTTCTGCAGCAAAATGCCCTCATGATATATAATATTTAAATATCCTTTTCTATGACTGCTGTTTCTGCCACAATGACAGACTAGATACTAGGGCTGAGCTTCCCTCAAACCAAAAATGCTAAGTAAAACATGTATAAAACATTTTTAATCTATCAGAAGAGTAAAATATGTTAATGGCTGAGAGAAGGAGAGAATTCAGAGAGAGAAGCAGAAGCCTAAAATCAGCTTTCAAGTGAGGGCATCTGCCAAAATCGTCAGCATGACAGTTGAATTGTGTTGTCTCCGTGGCGCAAAGGAAAGAAGACACAGTTTAAGGCCTATCCAGGCTGGAAAGTCTAATGCAATAACCTCTCAAAATCTGGACCCCCAAATCTGAGACTTCTCAGCATAAGGAAGAATAAAAGTTCACATAAGAGCACCCCCAATACTTGCACAAAAACTGATTTTCTGAAAGCCTGAAACTAAGAAGAGAAGAGAAATGTGCATATCCTCTGAGACCTCATAAGCAAAAACCATCCCCAAAATAGGTTTGTAATCTGAATTGATATTACAATGGCAGCCAAATACATTCAAGCAGAGAATTTAAAGTGATCTTGAGCTGTGAGTACTCTCAGAAATCCAGTGGAAGCAAAGTAAATCAATTAAAGAAACAAATAATTCTGGTCTTCTATAAATTATTTCAAAGTATTTATAAGGTTAACATAACCTTGACACCAAAATCAAACAAGAACAGCAACAGAGATTCAAGCAAATTTAACTGATGAACATAGAAACAAAAATTCCAAACAAAATAACGATAAACCAAATCCAGAAATGTAAAAAGATTAACAGATTATGCCTAAATTGGGTTTATCCAGGAATGCAAAGTAGGTTAACATTAGTAAATCAGTTGTTTCAGTCCACTTAATAAATGGTGAAATAAAGACAATTATATCATCTTAGTAAGTATAGAATTCTTTAATTTGATAAAAGGCATCTATATTTTTAAAATATCAAATAGAATAATTGATAAATAATTGAAAGCACTCTCTTTAAAACTGAGAGCAGAGAAAGCTAGCCTTCAGTCACCCCCTCTCTGCAACACTGGGAGACTGTCCACACAGCATACACAATGGAATATTATGCAGCCATAAAGAAGGACAAATATATGGACTTTGCAGCAAATTGAATGGATTTGGAGTCGATCATACTCAGTGATTTATCCCAGAAACAAAGAACTGAGTTCCATATGTTCTCACTCATAAGGTGACCTTGAACAATTATAATGCTATAAGAAAGCAATTGGCAGTAGCAGAAAACTGTCAGGGGAAGGGAGAGTGGGACTGGCAGTTGAGGGAAACTGCTAGGGGAGGGAGGGTCATGCCTCATCAACAAGGGTACCTGCATGATCAATGTTTGTATACCTAAACCTGAATTGTACCCCACATCGTTATAATAAATAAATTAATTAATAAAAAAATAATAAATAAATAAAAGGTATAGGGATCTCAGAGGAAGAAATAAAACTACATGTACATTTCCAGATGATTTGATTGCCTGTAAGAAGACAATAACAGATAAATTATCAAAATGAATGAGATTGCCAAGAATGCTAGATAAAAAGTAAAAATATAAAAAATCAAATGCATTTTTACACAACAGAAACAAATGGCATAAAAGAAGAAATTTTTAATAAATATATCTTCAAAAGTAGAAAATATCTTTAATAAATCTATCAAAAACATGCAAAACAATTTACAGAAAAAATACTAAATATTAAAATTAATTATGCAACTAAGCAAACATAGTCATCTACCATGTTAATCCATGTTAATGGATTAGAAGATTCAATATCATAAAAATAATTCTCTTTAAACTAGCCAAAAGATTCAATGCAGTTTCAACCAAAATATAAACAGTTAGACTTGACAGGTTGATTTCTACTGCCCATCAAAAGTAGACTGGATAAAGAAAATGTGGTACATAAAGTACAATGGAATATTATGCAGTCATAAAGAAACATAAAATCAAGGACTTCACAGCAAACTGGATGCAACCGAAGACAATCAATTTTAGTTCTCTATCATAGAAACAAAGAATTGAATACCACATGTTCTCACTCATAAGTGGGGCCTGAACATTAATCACAATAGCACATGGAAGGGATCAGGAGTCATAGGACACTGCCAGGGAGGGAGGGAGGGAGGAAGAATGTTTAACAACATATAAGGTACAGATCCTAAACCAGGGAAAGAAAGGGCCAGCTGGAGACACAAATTTCACCTGCACATATATTACTTATGTACCCAATCCTAACTTGTACTTCACATCTTCATAATAAAATAAAGTAAAAAAAAATTAAAGAAAGTTTATACAGAATACAAAAGTCCAAATATAACCAACATGCTCTTGAAGAATGACAGGAGGAGACCGGTAACATCAAAGATTAAGGATTATGTGCAAGTCAGAGATATCTCAAAACCAAGTTCATTCACTTTACAAAACACAAATTTTTTGTATTGTTTTTTACCATGCTCACCTGTGTCACTATCCAGTCACTGAAGCATGGAGCCATGCAGAAGTCACCCTCAGCTCCTCGTTTCCTTGTACCTCTTGACCTTCACCCCTAGGCCATCCCGTTGGCCACTGAGCTCTTAATTCCAATGCCTCTTTTCCAGTAACTACAGACATAGTCCAAACACAAGCACTCATTAATGCTTACCTCTGCTTGTAACCTAACCAGTCTCCCTGTTCTCAGCCACTCGTTACTACCTTTACCCACTACACCAGATCATCTTTCATGTCCTCACATATCTTTATCAAATATTACTGCAATCAAGTCCATGATCTGCCTTAAATTTCAGAAGCACTTCTCTCACCACCAACAGGATCAAGGTCACAATAAAGAACTTATACACTATCTTCCAGAATCATTTTTTGCCAAAGCATAAATCCTTTCATATCCTCTGCTCTGTCCGCATTACATTATTTACCACTTCCTGTACTTTCATAAAACTCATGAACTTTCACAGGTTCAGCTTTTATCTTAGTTATTTGACTCTAGAATTTTGCCCTACCTTTTCTCCTGGAAAAAAATTATAAGACTTCAAGATCTGACTCACATGTCACCTTCCCTGAGAAGCCCTCTCTATCTCAAATATAATTAATACTGTCCCTCCTCTGTACTACAGTTGGCCTCCTGTATCTGGAGTCAACCAACTGCAGATAGAAATATTCCTAAATAAACAAATAATAACAATGCAATCATAAAAAATATGAAGGGGACCCCCCAAAAAAACCAGAATTTATTTATTTAAAAATGTGTATTTTTTTCTCATTTGTTTAAACTTCAGTCATCTTCAAAGTACTCTCCATTTGATTCAATACACCTATTGAGATGCTCTTTCCACTGCTCAAAAGAGCTTTTGAACTTGTCGAGTTTTATGTATTTTAGTGCTTCTGCCATTTTTTGTTTCACTTCTTCCAAGTCAGCAAAGTGTTTCCTTTTAAGGACTTTTTTCATCCAGGGAAACAAAAGTCGTTTGGAGTGAGATTGGGTAAACAAGGAAGGTGGGGCACAGGAGTCATACTGTTTTGAGTCAAAAACTGCTGAACACTCAGTGTAGTATGGGCAAGTGTGCTGGTAAATCACGCATCATGAAATGGGCAAACACACTGAAAGGCTCTCCAGAAAAAATTCACTGAAGCTCAACACAGGTTCTCACAACACTAGCTGGTATACTAACGCCAATGGGTTCCTAGGACATTTACCTAGTGGGAAAAGCCTGTACTACAAGGGGCCTGCCCTAAAAAAATAATTGCTATTTTTTGGGGGGGAACATCTCCCTCATAATACAGATTTTAAAATACAGTCTAATAACTATTCACATAGCATTTCCATTGAATTGGGTATTATGAGTAATTTATAGATGATTTAAAGCAGGGGTATCCAACCTTTTGGCTTTCCTGGATTCCACTGAGTAACCTCTTGGCTTCCCTGAGCCACATTGAGTAAAGAGGAATTATCTTGGGCCACACATAAATTATAGAATACAGTTAATATATATACAAATATATATTTGTATATTTGTACACACATATATACGTATATATATAATATGACTTCTGGTTTTACATTTTTATTATAAAGTTTACAAAAATGAGAACAATATAAAACTAGTGGGAAATTTGACCTTGTTTTCATAAATTTATCAGTGTCTAGTTCAATGGAAGTGATCACAGTTCTTACTGAGTTCTCAAGGTGCTCATCAGAAATGTTCGTTCAAATTTTCCTCTTCATATGTTTCATAATTGAAAACAGAAGCTAACAAATGTATGTGCTGCCCAAAAAACTATGTCATGAATAAGGTGTGATTGTGAACTTCAAAATGAACTATGCATGGGGTCACAAAGAAAATAAACGCTAAAAAACTCATGCTATTAAAAGATTTTGTGAAACCGCACTACTATAATAACTGACCTGGGTTACAGGAGGGCTCATAGGACACAGGTTGGACATAGCTGGTTTAAAGTATATGGGAGGATTGTGCTGCTTGTATGCAAAGACTGTGATTTTTATATAAGGGAGTAAGGATAAGGGATTTTGCTGTCTGGGGGAGGGGGTGATCCTGGAACCAATAAGATACCAAGGAAGACTGTATTTTGTTTACAGCATTTTTATGTTGAGAGTGTGGACATCTTCCCCTTCCTCTCGGTGCACAGTATAGCCCATTGGCACTGCAACTGCTTGGTACCACTTCAGAGGTGTTCTTGCTTCCAATGTCAGAGACACCAGGATTCAGATCACTTTGGGGCTTGAACAGCCTTACTTTTAAGCTCAGAGACCAAGGCCCAGGCAAGCCAGGAATATCCTCAGGGTCACGCACAAATACAAGTGTGGTGGCAGAGCCAGTACTAGAATTTTCATTTCTTGGTCACTCATCCGGTTTGTTTTCCAGTTTCCATATCACTACCAGGTAAGATTACTTAAAGAAAGCAAAATTTGCATTTACTTCTCAAAATCAGAATAATGCAAGTAAATAGAGTCCATTTTGTTTATTTTATTGTTTGTTTTTTTCTCCTGAACTGTAAACAAACAAAAAGCAAACCACATACTTTTAAATGTATTTAAAAATATGGATAAAGGATGGAGAAATGAAATGTGCTCTAATATGTAATGTGGAAAAATATGACAAATACACTGAAATTTTACAAACAAGCTGTTCGATTTTAAGATCAAGCTGCTAATACAGAGTGCCTCCAAATATCTGCATAAGTAATTACTGGTTCACCCATTCGGGTCCACTGCCAAACAGTAAGTCTGCAAAGAACTCACTTAAAAGTTGTAGTGCATCCCACAAGTGTCTTCATATATCTTGAGTCAAGAAAAATGCATAAGAACACTATTCATCCTATCCTAATTTATAATAGTATCCAATTAAAAATACTAAATTAAAATAACTTAAGCATGCAATTGTGTGCTTAGTATATAAACAGCTATTTCATGTGCATGCTCATCGACCTGCAAATGGTGGAGACCGCCCCAGGAGAGGCATCGTGTCCCACTACACACTTCTGTAATCCCAGGGAGAAATCCCTGATTCCTTCATAGTACGTGCTCAATAAATGTTTCACAAATTAATGGATAGCTGCAGTTTAGAGCCATGTGCTGAAACTTAGCTCCATGTAAACATGGACTGTGAATATGTAAGCTCTTCAAATCAATCCAGATGGCAACAAAATCTGAACCAGAAATGACTGAAAGCACATATAGCCAAGATTCTATTCACACTTTTAGTCAACATGAATCAAAAATTGTCAATATATTTTGAGGCATATGAGCAAGTAGCCAAGAGAACAACACATAGCAAATGTTTATATTGGTTACCTCATATCTTTCAAACAAAAAGATCTATTTGGAAGTCTTATCTTCTCAATCAGAAGGTTTAGAGGACTTGACATATGAAGGTATTTTTATGTGTAGAAAGAAAAAAAGTCCTTTACTCCACACATTTTTTTATTAATTAACTTATTTATTTTAACTTTTCAATTTTTTATGTTAAAGATGTGAGGTACAATTCAGTGTTAGGTATACAGGTGTTCATTATGCAGGTACCCTTGTTGATGACACAAATGTTTTTACAAAGATCATCTTCCCATAGATAAGTAGTTGCGATTTTTTATAAATGCTCTATATATTTATACTACTGTGAAAAAAACGATAGTATTTGCTATGTTCCCAAGTGATTGTATGTTACATGCATTTAATTCGTACAGTAACACCATGAGGATTATATTATCATCTCCATTTTATAGATCAGAAAACCAAAATATAATGGGAGCAAATACCTTGCCAAAATCCACTATAGTGATTATGTGGGGAGTTCAGTATTAGAACACATGTCTTTCTCACACAAAAGCCTAAATGTTCAATAGATCATTATTCTGCTTCCCTGAAGCCTTAAAAAACAATTTTTAAAGCCAACTCCAATTTGCAAAAATGTACCCATACAGAAAAGGAAAGAAAGAAAAAGAAAGACTGCCAGACTGTGGCATCACATGGAGTCCAGAGTTCTGGATTCAAATTCAAAGTCTATCTCTGGGTGACACAAAGCAAGTTGTCCTAATACACTTAGCTGTGGGTGACATTCAGTATAAAAAGAAGACATATTACAGGATACTTGTTTGTGAGGCATACCATACGAAGCTCCATTCTACTTCTAAGTTACAATATACATGCTAGAGAGCTGCTCCTGTATGTTTTCTCCTAGAACACACTGGAGGCGTCTCCTGTAATCAATATCTTTTTTTTTTGTATGTTAACTCTTGATCACTAGTTCTCACTACTCACAAGTTGTTCAAAACTCTCTTTCCAACAGAAACATAAGGCAATGCAAGGCCACGATTTAGGTCATTGGTTCCATGACCCATTCCAGACGGCAAATCCCAATCATTCTGACCCTGGTGATTGCCTGCTGGCCACACCCCACTCAGGTCCTAATACATGCCATTTCTTCTTCTGGGACTACAAATATGTACGTACAAAAGAAAACTGCCCCCTAGTTCTTAGGCAGTAAAAAAGGAGGTAAAAAAGGAAATCCTGTCTTACCAAATTTTGTCCTTACCCATTTGTAAGAAAACAAGTATAAGCAGGAATTCTTCATTCTAGAAAGTATGATAATTAGCTAAAAGCAATATGTTATCTTCAAAAAACTGTAATATCAGTATAGTAAATACTGCATATACTATATATTTCAAGTTTGCCAGACTTTCTTCTCCTAGGAAATCAGACTAGAGTTCCAAGAAGTTTGTTTGAACTTATTGTCCCTAAAAGTTTTCAAACATTTGGCCTTCAGGCTCTTAGACAAGTTAGGGTTGAAAAAGATGAAGTTTTGTAAGCAACTTCACACAGTACATCTGTTTTCTCAGAGGCATTCTCGCATCACTCACATACACATGTATACTGTAAACACTTTCCTGAATCTCCTGCATGTGAAAGGTGTTCTTCTGCACTCTTTATGGGCTTGTAATCATGAAGTAGGGGGCTACTCAGAGAGCAAATCTAAAGTGTGGCACAACTTAACACGTTACCACATGGAATGTCAGCGCCTGTGCCAACAAGGGGACACTCACTACTGAAGTCCACACAAATTCACTCAGCCCTGCTTTCCTCGGCATGGAAGGCCCGCTGTCATGACTTAGACACTCGGGGTTACATGTAGCACTGTCTCCCCTGTACCGCTGTGCCTGTGTATATTTCTCTAACTCTTAAAATCAGTCACATGTGTTTCATCCATAATTACGGTACTTCACTTGTAACTTCTCACACTCAGATTAGGACCTGTACCACCCTCCGTGTGATGGTGCAGTATTCCTCTGACCAGATAGTATGTGGCCTATAAAATAAAAGAACTGGTGGCAAAACACAGCCTCAATCAAGGAAATCCCAAGGGACGGATGGCATGACACAAACACCGTCACTTCCACTGACCGTCTTCCTGCACGTGTACTGGCCACAGAGCCAGTGGCAGGATGTGGACAAGGAAAGTCCAGGCTCTCTCCACCTGCCACCTGTGATGACACTCCAGTCACAGGGCCTTCCTGAGTCTGTCTCTTCATGAGTTCAGGAGGGATGACAGCATTCAGTGATGGGAAAATGGTAAAAGCAGGAGACTCTAGAGTGTTTTAATATACAAATGCGAACTGTTATCATGATGTGAGTCCTAGATATGTGAGGTACTTGAGGGTGTGAGGACTTACTCCCTTCTTGAATGTTCTCCATCTGATGTTTCCTAGTTACCCACGGTGCTCCTCTCAGGGGTATTTAAAAGGTTTCACTTCTATGAAATGAGGTATATCCTTAATTGTCTTTAATCTGAGTACAAAACACAAAATACCATAAACCCTCAACTACTGGCCACTTGCGATCAGAAAAGATCTGGGCAGGGCAGTAGAGCGCCCTCTCTTTCTGGATGGTCAGTCAACGGAACTCATGCCACGGTGGTTCCCAACATGGCACAAGAGCCCGAAATTATTTTAATACACACTTCAAATCCATTTCCAGCTACAGAAGAGAGCTCAAAGGACACTGGGAGCAGCAGCCAGGCCAGGAGTCCCAGAAGTGACTCTGCAGCTCACTGTCCACATGCTGACAGTTAAACACAGTTGAGAAAGGTAATGCGTCCACCCTGTTTCCCTCCATCAACCTCCCCCTACACACGAATTAACCGTCAATAAGTGGCTCATCAATACAGAACACATCAAATGAGTAGATACCCAGTTTCTAACTCAATTTCCCGGACTCGTTCAATGGCACACTGTGTTAAAAACTGTTGACGTCCTTTTTTTAAATGCTGTGTTGAATGCTTTGAACAGAGTACTAATAGATAAAATTAGATTTTGTTTGGGAAAAACAATATTTTTTACCTACTTCTGACCTACTTAATGTATGGTTTAGACTTTTGGGAATGATTACCATTCAAGGAAGTTTTTAAAAATGTGATTGATAGCATATTTTTCATAGCTTAAACTATAAATGTTAACTGCAGGAGATAAGTAAGAGAAACATCTCCATGGTTCACTTTCCAATTTTGGTTTTTTCCCAATTAACTAATTTTAACACCTAATTTACTATACATCTTAATACAAATATGGAGTTGAGCTCTTCAGAACAGTTGAAAGGATTAGCACACATTTTGCATGGAGCTGAACAAACAAGCAATCCATTAGCCAGCCCACAATGTGTCAAGATCCAATAGTCAATACCCCATTTTCAGGTTGACAATGGCAAGAACTAAATAAATAAGCAAGGGATTCCCCCAACTGCTTTCCAGAAAAGAACACACTCTATATCATTCATTCCACAGCTTTGAGGCTATAATTTTTTTTAAATTTACTCCCCAAGTGTTATTATTAAATAGGTAACTAAAGGAAATAGACCATTAAAGCCATATTGCTAAATCGTTGTGCAATATCTGGGTTGGGGAGAGGACTCTCCGTTCCTCAGTGTCGGAAAGATAAGTCCACAATTAATTCCAGATCTTGCAACATGAAAGAACCGTTAGAGGCTTCAAAACTCTCCTAACAGAGGAAATCCTACATCCTGCACCCAGGAGTCTTGCCAGGCACCTGAGCCCTGCCTAGCCCTGACCTAGCTCTGATCGAGATGCTACAAAGGGGCATTCCTGCAGTTCAGGGGAGCAGTACCTCCCTCCCACCGCCACCTCCCTAGACACCAGATGGTCCTGGCAGGATGTGCAATGCCTCATTTTAAGTGGATTATTTGCCTCTGTCTTTTCTAAGCATTCTTAGAAAAGCTTAAGGAGGGTCCCAGTTTTGAATATTATAAGCAGATAGGTCTAAAGCACTATTAGAATAAGTAATATTCTAAAATAAGTGATAGTAAATCATCAGCACCTGATACTATCTGAGTTCCAGAAGAATTTAAAGGCTAAGCTTTTTTTCCAGTAAACCATCATTTTAGGGCATCAAGAATGGGAGGGCTAAAAGATTATTAACGTGACTCATAGCCATAAGAAGGTTTGCAAAGAATATGGTTTAACTGCAAGCAAATGAGTCTCAATTTCACATCAAGGAAAGTTGCTAAGATGTTCTAAACTAGGGTCCATACATACACAATGTAGAAGGATAATATAGTTTCTTTAGAAGAAACATACATGGCTTATATTAGACTTTCATAAAACAGCAAGCCATCATGAGAGTATGGGGAAACGCAGTAGAGTTACTGGTTAACTTTTTCAAAAAGTATTTGCTAGGTTCTGCACTTTCATGGCCCCACGGTGGAGGGAGGAGCCTAGGCAGAGAAAGCAGGGCTGAGGGTGCCCTCCCTGAACATACCTTAAGGATTCCATGCATCTTACACCAGTGAAGAGAAGGGATTCCAGTAGCGTTTTGAATTTGCAGATGACTCTACCCTCTTCAGAAACAAAAAGTGGGAAGATCTCAGAGACTATGTAAACAAATGAACAAAGAAAAAAGAAGAGCTGTTGAGCTGACTTAGTCTGAGCGATTATGGCTATGAAAAAATAAACTATCTTTCCCATACCCAACAGTCACCACCACTGTGGGCCAAATATGGATGCGGGCCCCCAAGACAAGACTAAAGGATCACCACTGGCAGAGGAGGAGCAGAATTCAAGTATTTGGAATACAGAGCGTGTCCATCCCTTTGGCAAACACTGTGTGCAGATCACTTCTGAGTTAGCACCGAAGTATGAGGGAAAACAATGTCAGGTTCTGAGGAATGAAGATTAAAACAGAAGAGTTTGATTAGGAGAAGCAACTCCGTGAGATGTGTGTTTTAAAATGAGAGCTTGGCAGTATAGAGAGGAGCCAACTATGAAATAAAGGTTTGGATATTTCAGATCATGATGGCATAGACACGTAGGCTAAACATCAGATTCTAAAATGGCACCCCATGAGGCTGCCCATCCAGCTAGAAAGTACAACGCTGCAGACCAAAAGAACGACACAACTTATGAAAATGATCCCAAGACCTAGTATTCCAGGACACTGGCCACTGGTGACAGAGAACAGTAGAAGGAAGAACTCTCCAGGAGGCCAAGAACCTGTTTCTACAACAACAGGTTTGCAGATACTGCTCTAAAGGCAAATATGACCTTGCAAGTCACTGACCTTTAATCACGCTTGGATTTTTTTTTTTCCAAGAAAAAATTTTTGCTAAAGAACTTCAAGAGAGAAAGTCTTTTTTCCAGGGTGCTCACGTGTGTCTACAGAGTACAAGGATACCCTTCTGCACAAGCATCTTCCTTCTATCAGTCTTGTAAGCCCCTACCAGTCCTTCAAAATACTAACATCTCCAATGTCTCTTATTAGATATTACATCTCAACTGTCTGAGCTTTCCTAATGTTATATCAAATATCAAGAGAAAGAAAAGGAATCATTCTTATCTTAGTGATCTCAGTGACCTTTTTTTGACTCCCATTTGGGATTTCACAGGAAGGGGGAAGGGAAGGGTATGTGTTAATACAGCTAGTTCATCAGGTATCTGCTCTGCCAGGTAATCTCTACACAAATCCGGTAGAAGATTAATTTACAAAGGGAATTTGCTCAGGCTCTTCACAGATATATTAATACTCAGATTCACACTTATTTCTCTCACATAGCAATGTAACAGGACGCCTCGGTCTGCTCTGGAAGGAGTTCCTGCAGTGTCAGCATCCCAGTGTCCCTGGGGACCCTTCTGAGCTAGAGAGAGTGAGAAAATCTGCATATTCAGATGACCACGTACAGCACTGAAGAAAGACAGCCAGGGCTTTCCTACATCTTTGTGAATACCTATTTATATAGAAAAACACGGGACCCATAGTTTGTCCTATGGATTTGGCTGGCTAAATATATCTGAAGTTGTGCTGTGCTAACTCACCAACTTTCACTTACACCAAAAATGTTTTTCTAAATCAGAATTCAATCAAATTAACACAAGGCTTCCTTCCTGTCCTATGGTTTAATGATCTTGATGTCAGAGTTCTGATAGGTACACAAATTGTATTCTAGTTCATAAATATATTAAGGGTGGCACAATTTTTAATAAGTTATAATTGAGAATATTTCTCCTTGTGTAACATGCATTTGATCTTATTTAGAAAAAGAAGTTTGTAGATGGGAGTATTAACAGTCTATAGATATTGATGAGGTATTGAGAACATACTACTAGATTCTGTACAGTGATAATAAACATTGAAAACACTTATGATCTCCATCCTCAAGGACCTGGATTTGGAAGCTATGAAACCAAGTTCTTCACTGTTCCCATATCAGATAAAGAAATAAATGCATCTCCATCAGTCTGGACTCCTGGTGAACATGGATGAATTTCTGTTGTTTACATCTCAAAGAAGGCCTCCAAAAGGCCAGATAAAATTGCAGTGTAATTGTTAAACACAGCCAGACTTTGCAGCCAGGAGACTTGAAATCGAGTTCTGGGTGATTTTAACAAAGGCACGCAACCTCCTGCGCATGTCTCTCTATCTGTGCAATGGGAAGATTAATGAGTACTATATAGACACTCAACTCACAGCTGTTTGAATCTTTCACACAACAGAGCCTCCAACTGATACTTCTTTTGAAATAATATACAGCTCTATCATATTGAGCTGGTGTGAACACTGGCAGAAATAAAGTACTTAAAGGTGCTTTGAAACCATAAAGCCGTGTTTGTCATTGTGACATCAAGCCACTGTGTAGTCTGAGGAATCTGAGGACCCCTATCAGAGCAGTTCAGAAGGGGCTCTCTACTTCAAGGGCCATGCCTTCCAATCTATTACTTGGAAAGGGCAGATCAAAGGTGCCCCAGGTGTCTGAAGAGTACCTTCTCTTTTGCTTTTGCATAGCTATCTTTCACAGATCTGTCATCTTTCTTATTTCAGTGACCTTTTTATGACTCGTTTGCAATTTCAATATAACTGTTTTGGGTTTTTTTTCCTGCTGCAACTTTTGTTTCACACAGTGGGAGGAGGGAGGCAGGAAGATTCTGCCTTTCCTTAGTCAATATGGCAAATCACAGGCTAGATTTAGAAAGCAGGGTACATCATTTTAAGACGGATTCCGGGATTCTGTGAACACTATGCAGGCTTCCCCACCCCCACCTCCACCCCCCTCTACCCTCCTCCCCCAGCTGCCACTCCTAGTTCCCTCTCACCACGCCCCAGGCAGAGTATGGCTCTTCGCTCAAAGACAGGCGAAAGTTGTTTTTGGTATTGCTTTACTTTCAACAGCTGTGTTCAAAAATAAAAGGGGAATGTACATGAAAGGAGAAACAAAAACTAAATGCTATTTACGGGTTTTGTTTTTTATTTTTGTTTTTTTTTTTCTTTCCCTAAATATTGAACTCCTGACGAAACTAAACGTTTGTGCTTAAGGTGCGTTCCAATACGCATGGCTACTATATGAGTACTATTGAAACACTCAATTCACAACTGGCTGAATCTTTCACACAACAGAGCCGCCAGCAGATACTTGCCTGGACAGTCTTTTGAAATAATGTACAGTCCTTCACTTCCACCTTACCACAAACAAGGAAACACAAAGTTGTCACCACGTTACAAATATTATTCAAAACAAATTCCTTAGCAAAAAGGACGTATGGGGAGTTGCACAGTGCTGACGCTGGCTGCCCAGCCTCTAGCCACCCATCACAGCAGGAGACACGGGTGCCGTCTTGTCCAAACCATCAGGGATGGCTCAAGAAACGTTTGTTGGGAAAAGAGATTGAGTGTTAAAGGTGATAGGAAAGAAGTTATAAGCAAAATTGAATTTGATTGTATTCTAAGTTCCAGACTGACAAGTCTCTGTTAAGCCACTGAGTTTTGAATAAGTATCTGCATTTAAGGGTGCGCCGAGAAAGGGCTGAGAATGCGAACACATCGCACAGAGCCTCCAGTGCGCCACCAAAGGTCAGCAGTAACTAGGGAATTTCCAGCACTTTTCATTTGAGTACACCTCTTCTCCGCGGGGTCGGATAAGGCTTATCTAGCTATGGAAAGGAAGAGAAAACTCGGGCACACCCACTAGCCCCTCGTGGAAGCTGGAGAAACGTCGAGACAGTGGTCCCTCGCTTCCTGGGTGCGTCGCTGGAGCCGCAGCCCCTGCGCGGGCGGGACGCGCCTTCCGCGTACACAGCTGCACGGAGTCCGCCCGACCACCCGGTCACTTCCCGAAGGCGGCGGTGCGTCCTCACTGCGCTCGGACCACCCCACCCACGACCCGGCCGGGCTGGGAGCCCGCAGTTCCAGCCCGCCCGCAGCCGCTACCAGCGCGGGCCGGGACGCTGCGCTCACGTGGTGGCGGTCGCGGCGCGTGCGACTCCGACCTCAGGCGGCGGGTGGGACGCGCCGCCTGGCGCGACTAGAGACGGCGGCGCCCGGCACATGGGGGGAAGCAGACCCGGGGAGCTGCGGGCGCCCAGCTCCAGGCGGAGCCGGCGGCTGCAGTCCCAGGGCGCTCGCAGGCAGAAAGGCCGGGTGGAATGGAGAGTTGCACGGTGCTGACGCTGGCTGCCCAGCCTCTAGCGTCTTCCCTTGTGTTTAACTTAAAGCGTCTTCCGTGTATTTTAAAAAGGCAAACGCATGGGGATCCCATTAAGGGAGTGCCGAGGTGGTCACCACGCCCTTCCTGCCCGCAACCGGCTCCTGAAATTTCTGGCGAAAGGGGAGCCGAGGTGTCCCAGGCAGCAGTGCCACCTCCTCCACCTTGGGGACCTGCCCACTGGGTCTTGGGAGCGCTGGAAGTCGCGCCCTGGAACAAAGGGAAGGTGGTGTCCCCGGAGACAGGACCCCCGCGGGTGTGGCTGGAAACCCACCTCCGCCCGCGGTCTTTATGACTCGTCTCGTTAGGCCAGGGGCGGGGAGCAGCAACTCCCCGGCGGCTTTCCCGAACTGGAGCCGGGAGCCCCGCACTGGCTCCC
>NW_007260351.1:457150-499964 GCF_000164805.1 Carlito syrichta
GCGCGAGCCGCCCGCCGCCGCCGCCGGGGGAGGAGGAACCCGCGCTGCACATCAGCACGTCTGGGCTGCCAGGGGGGTCCGGGGGCGGGGGGCAGGCATTTCCACGGTGGAGCCTGGCAGCCTCGGAGGCCGGCGAAGCAGCTGCCTAAGCGGAGAGCGGAGCGGGAGGCCGTGGGGATGCGCCGCCTGCCTTTCCCCCAGGCTGTCTTTTTACCCTCTTCCTAACTTGGAAAAAAAAAAATCTTCGCCGCATCTAACCCAATCACTTGCATCCTGCTTACTTATTCATACAATCAGGGTCAGGATCCGGGCCACGGCCTCCTCCTGCCTCCTTTTGATAGCCTTGTGCAAACAAACAGGCGCGAGCGCGCCGGCGGGCCATTTGCACTTCACTACAGATCAACACGGACATGTTGTGTGTCCGTGTCCACGGACGGCGACTCACGGAGGCTGGTGGCCGCCGCGAGCCGAGGGGCCGGCGTGGCGCGGCCGCGGCACGTCCCTTCCCCCAGGCCGGCAGCGAGGTGTCTCCTCGGCTGCTCCTGGCCTCGGGGCCGCCCGGGTGGGCAGGAAGCGTGTCTGCGTCTTCGCGACTTCGGTAGGAAAATAAACAAACTGCTGCCGAAGTCTCCTAACCAACAAAGTTTTGCTGAGAACCACGATCCTCAGAACTGCAGTTTTCTGAAAAACCCCAAACAAGCTGGATCTCGCCGCCGCAGGAAGCGCGCGACCCCGCGGTGGGATGGCGCTGCGCTCACGTGGCGCGGGAAGGGAAGTTGGCGGAAGGCTCGGGAAGCAAATTTTCTGGGACCACGCCGGCGCCCAAGCCCAGCCGCTCGCATCCTTCGGCTCCAGTTACTTGACTTCTTCGGAGGAGAGTGGGTAAAACCCGGCCCGGGATCAGTGAGGGAGCCCCATGTCAGCCCCTCAGACTCAAGACAAACACAGGTTGTGGGAAACGGGGAGGGGGAAAAAAATCAGAGGAAATCTCTGCAGAACCCCTGTTGTGAGCAATTCCGAGGTTTCCCCACATCTGCAAGTAGTTTCCAAGATAGGTGAAGCGACTTCCCCAGGCTTCCCAGGGACTGGGAACTGGGAGCTCTCTTTTTTCCACTCAACCTTTACCTGTCACTTTAGCAGGGACTTGAAAATATGTTCATTTGCCTTTGCATCTTTGTTTGACAAACGCTCCCCTATCCAAGTTATCACCAACACGCAGTGTTAACTAGAAGGACGCATGAAGGTCACACACATAAACACTCCACTTCTTCGACAGGTAGAGAGCCATTTTTGGTTTGGAGATTTGACCAGGTTTTATTGATATTCACTAAGGAAAAGTAAGAGGCCATTCTTGAGTAAGTACCAACTATTTTCAACTTAAACTAAAAGTAACAGTAAAAGAAGACTAGGTGGCGCTGAAAGGATTCAGTGTTCTTTGCAAAACTGAGGCCACCTCAGAGGCCACTGCAGTGAGAGAGCGCCCTTCAGCAGATCTGACCCTTGCCATGCCCAGGGTACCGAGCAGACGACAGATTTTAGAAAGAGCGTGTTCAATAAGCAAGTAGAGGCGTCTGCTTTGAAAATCTCTTGCTGAGTCATTCTCAGATTCTTTTACCCATCCAAAAAAATGTTTGCATAATTAATAGTAGTGTTGTCCTAGTGCAGAGCTCAACAAGAATGTGTCCCATTAGCTCATCTGAAAATCCAGAAAATGCAGATTTCCTGTAGAGGATTTCTGCTCCTGAGAGCTGACAGTGTCCCCATGCCTTACCCCAAACCTTAAAAGCTCCTTTGTTAATCTGAATGCCCACGGACATTTCCTTAGCCAATTTTATTATATGAAGTTTGTAAGAGTTTGTACCGGAGTTTGCCTAAATGTCACTTGCTTTGCAGGAATGACTATGCTTCATTTATTTGTTCTGGAAAAAAAAAATGGTACCATGCAGGGACCTTTGCCTCATTATGTATAATGATATCTACTTTTTTTAAACAGATGTTTCATTGCTAAATCTTATAATTTTATAAATTTGAAATCCACGGAGTTAGAATGGTCAACACAGTAAAACCTCAGATGAAAATATAGAAAGATTTCTCTGCAACTAAAATATCTGCAGAGAATACTTATTTATATCACAATATCCTAGGCCTAAACCCCTGATTTATATTTTTAAATATTATTTTAAGATAGTAAATCTAACTCTAAATTGATGATAATAAAATACTTACCTTTAAACTTGATTTGTTTCTATACTTACTATGATTACAAACTAAAAATAGATCTTTCCCTGTCCATGGAAGACACATCATTTGCAGGAGTGTACACGTGAGAAGAGCACTGTGTGTTCTGTGAGTGCAGCTGCCAGAGCATGGCATGTGAACACAGTATCCTCAAGAGACAAGGGGAAGCAGGTCCCCTACGTGAGGCCTGTGTTGAGGTCACCCTGGCTGTTCCACCGGCCGCAGGACCCATGGCCCTCAGCAGTGGTGGGGAATGAGGCCATCTGAGCCCTGTGCCTGTGGTATATCCTGTTGGGCACACCAGTTAAAATAAGCTTGCCTTGTACGTAGGGCCGAGTAGACAAGTCTACTTTCAAATCTAGTCCATTTGTGAAAAGCTAGATGTGATTGTTTTTGTTATTAAACCAAGTAATGCAAGAATAAATATATTTTCTCATAAACAATAATTCAGACATGTATGAAAGAAAATGCGAGTTTTCCTCTCTCCCTGGCTCACCCCCTTCTCTAAATTAAAAACCTATAAACCTGCTGACCAAATCGTATGTATGCACATTGGCTCCTGTGAAATTGTCTTACAATAGATATGGGCAATTTCACATTCCTTCAAAGCTATAGAACCCCTCTTTGTATTAATACTACTGTTCTTCTGAATCAGTCTGGATGCATCTCAGTTAAATACTTTTACACAAAGAGATGATTCTCCGAGCCTCAGTGGACTCTGACTTCCACATTTCTTTCTTTCTTTAAGATCCTGTGTTCTATGACTTTTTATATCGCATTATGTTTTTTAATCACCACTGCAGAATGCTCCCAACTCTTGACAATTAAGATGTCCCTGCATTCAGGTAAAATTTGTCCTGGTTGCTGTTTCCTAAGTAATAAGTGCAGTATCAGAGACAGAATGAAGAAATTGAGTAGAGGGCAACATTTGCTTCACGAGAAGGTTGTGGAAGCAAGTGCGTGTTAAGGAAGACAGGGTGGGGCAGAACTGGTCTTGTGCAGTGGCTTCTGGATTCTGCTCTGAGCCGAGGCTTCCGGCCCTTCCTTAGTTTGCTGCACTAGTCTCCCTCTCTGCTGTGCCCTCTGTTTTTATGACTTTTAGCGCTGCAGGCCATGCAACTCTTCCCTTCTCCCCATTCTGCTGTGCCCTCTACAGGAGGACTTGAGGCTTCATTTTACCCATTTTCCGTCTTAGGCTTCCTGTCCCTCAGCAATTCTGCCAGCATCTCCTAATGCTGTGGTTCAGTGTCCCAAAGTGTATTGTTTACGCCTCTGATAGTACATGAAACACATTCAGGTAATGGAGTGATACATTTTTCTTATATTTACTAATTACAAGTAGAGGTGTGTATATAGAGAAAAATTAGTTATGACATTTGCATTTACATACATAGTTCTTATGATGATGCTTAGGTTAAAAAGCAAATTACTTGCTTTATGAAGTTAAGTCATCCACAAATGTGGCACCTGAAGGTTATCTCCTGTTTGGTAAAGGCTGTTCTGATTCACCACCTGTCTCCCAAGCCACCCTGCCTGTGGTCTGCAGACATGTGCTCCATAATACCTGCCCCACAGTCTGTTCCCTCTCTTCTCTGCTTGTCCCTCACTTTCCTCCCAGGCCTTCAGTGAAAAGGGGCTCTGTTTGGCTGAAGAAGCTAGCTGCATGTGCTTGCTGCCAACACTTCAGGTTTGCTTGCTGTTTTAGGCATCACTTGCTCTAGGAGTCTTCAGAATATCCACTGACTTGTTTGTTCAATAACTACATGTTATTGCCTAATGACACCTGGAAATGACTGCATTCTTCCTCCCAGCGTAAGCTTTGCCGCTGTGAAACGGGGGTGGAATGGGCCGTGGCAGGGCCTTTCCGGTTCCAACCTGGTGATCAACCTGGTGAAACTTAAAGGTCTGAGGCCACCCATAGTATTCACTGGCGTGCCCCCTGCCTCTTACTGAGTCAGCCACATCGCCCCCAGAACACACAGTGAGGGAGGAACAAGAGGGCGGAGCTTGGAAACAATCCCTCAGCAAAATTCCCTCTCTCAGCTTATTGGTACGGTAACAGGGACAGGCTTTTAACCTCACATGTCCTCAGTTTCCTCATCCATAAAACAGGGATGATTTTAGCAGTAGGAGTATTTCACAAAGTTGTTATAAGGATTAAGTAAATGGATACACGTGACATGATTCATAGTTCCTAGTATATAGGAACTGTATATTTATTAGTTTCTGGTATATAAGAACTTTTGGCAACTGTTTGCAATCATTATCATTTTAAATGAGTTCTGAAAAGTCAAATTACTTCCAGCCCCTCTAAATACATTATTTGAAAAGCACCTTCTCCTCTTTCACTTGACGGAAGTATAGTGAATCACTCAGTGTACACTGGAGAGAGGCGCTGGGCATGGTGGTGGATTTGTTCTTAGGAAGCACAGATCTGAGGCTGACTTTGCCCTTGAGTAACCATTTCACCCTGAGCAAGTTCCCTCCCTGGCTTCATGCTCCTGAGTTTTGAAACAGAAATGAGATACTTAATAGAGTTGAACTGAGAATTCAGTAAAGTTATGCACATAATGTATATCATAGCAGGTGTGAGCACATAACAAAATGTTAGTTATTATTTATTGGCATTTCCTGGTGATTGTGGGGAAAACCTGTGCATAGTGAGCTTTTCCATGGTCAGGCAAGAAATGTAGCGCGCGCACACACAGACCTGGCTACAGATTAAATAAAACAAGGACAGCTTTAATAGAACAATTCCACTGATAATTCAAAACCCATGAAATCGAAATAAACATTGCAGGTGTTACTTATAAGTCCTGATAATACACTTCAGCTACTGATGTCCAGAATGCTCTCATCCTGCCATCTTCTGTCCCCTTTACTGAGCTAACTTGATCCCACCTTCATAGTTCCATATTACCATCATGTAGAAGTCTCCTAATTTTTCCTAAGCAATTTTCTTTTCTTTTCTTTTCTTTTTTTTTTTTTTCAGTTGAAGTCTTACTCCTTCACCCAGGCTGGAATGCAGTGGCATGCAAGCTCATGGCCACCCCAGCGTCAACCTGCTGGGCTCCAGAGATCCTTCCACCTCAACCTTCCAAGTAGCCAGAACCACAGACGCAAGCTACCACCCCCAGATATTTTTCTTTTTTCTTTTTCTTTTCTTTTTTTTTTTTATTGTAGAGATGAGATCTCACCAAGTCGCCCGGGCTGGTCTCAAACCTGCAGGCTCAGGCAATTCACTCACTTCGGCCTCCCAAAGTGCTGGAATTACAGGCTGAGCCACTGAGTCCGGCCGCAATTTTCTTATAAAATGAAATTTTGCATTTCATTTCATTCTACTTACTTCATGGAGATTTAAAATGAGACTCTGAAGCCTATGATAAAATAACACATACTTCCAATGCAATGAGAATAACTTAATTTTTTCCGTTTCTTGGGAGAAAAGGATGCCCAAGCTCCCCAAGAAACATCATCCACATCAGTCATTTGCTGATGTTTTTATGGTCTTAGGCTGTTCTGAAGGTGAAACTGGGTGCTGGGATGAGTGAGCCAGCCGTGAATGCATTACTGCTGCTGCATAACCCTGGCCCTCCACTGACCCATTTGACTGACTGCTCTTTGGGATCCTGCAGCTGCAGACACTGTAGACAGTGCCGGGCAGTGTAGAGCCACACCTCTGCCTGGCCAGCAACCTCTAGCCCCAGTGCAGGCCCATTCCTCTTTCAAGCCTGGCTGCCTTGTGTCTTTCCTGACTCCCAGGTTACATTCTATGCAGAAGTCCCACTACTCCACCTTGCAATTGAGTCGTTCATCTCATAGAAGAGAGTGGTCACATTTCATCCACGAATGAATCCAACAAGATACTTTGCACACGCTAGATGCAAAATGCATATATTACTGTTAAAAATAAAATTGAGTCAATTTCGGAAACCTAAGTAATATCCTAAGATTTTATCACTGGACACATTTTACACTAGGGTACAAGTGAAAATGAATTATAAAAATCTACACATTAATATAAAAACTGGGTCTGAGATCAGAAAAACATGTTAGAGTCCTTGTTGGTTTACATGTTAGATATCTTGGATGCTTATTTTTTCTAAGCTTGATTTTTTTTACCTTTAAAATAAAATGCTCACCTCATATGATTCTTCTGCAATTCAAATTCATCAGAAATATGCACCACATAGTGTGGAGCTGGGCATGTGATAGGAGCCCAACAGTGAGGAAGTCTTCATTCCTTCTGCCCATGATAACCTGAGAGCACCAACAATCCTTTCAGAGACTTTGAAAGGGAACTGGTAATGCAGACTTAAGAAACGGTTGGGAAAAGCAAGATGTGTCCTTGGCAGTGAAACAAAAAAGAAAGCAAAGGAAGACGGAAAAAGGAACAGGCTTACATTCCTGACAGGACTCCTTCACATCAGGGTCTCACCTCCTCTCCTTCCTCACCCATAAGTAACTCAGCATCCACATAATAGTAATACCCCAAGCTAATTTTATTTAATTACTTCCACAAAAAAAATTTCTGACAGCTTGGATTTATCAGAACAAACATCTTTCAATAATCAGTAAATTAAAACACAGTGTGCTAAAATGAGGTAAATGGAAGAAGCAGACATTGTTTACCAACTTCTTGAGTAATTTGTTGGTGTATATTTAAAACTCATGTGGCTTCATTCTTTATGATGCATTGTAAAATCACTAAGTTATTTTATAACTTATTTAACTCTATCATAACATGCAGCTGCACATGTACACTAGTTTTTCTGTATTTCTGAACTCTCCATTATGCTCTGGGCTGAGATTCGGGACAGGGCCAAATTTACTTTGTAAGCTTCACTGTGCTTTCAGGTGACGATAATTAACGACCTTGGCCTTCATATTCAGCTGTCATAACTCACTCTGGGTGGTTTTTCCACCACTAACGCAATAGTTTTGCACTATAAAACCAACCTCCAATCAATATGAAACATCTGAAGTGTGTTTATTTATATATTTATTGCTTTTCTTCTTCAAAGCAGTTTAATGACATTAACTAATGGTCCCTAAAATAGGTGAATATGGCTTCTTCCAGACTCACCATACTAGCTCTAAAAATCTGGCTATAACCCAGAGTGGACAATTTCCTTCATGTTTTTCTTCCTCCTCACCTCTTGGGGAAAGATTTCATTCAGATTTACTCTGGGTCTGACAACCAAAAAAAAAAAAGAAAGATCTCGAAAATAGAGCATAGTCCAGTTGGGCCAGGAGGGATATTGAAGGCTTAGCAGGGGCTGCCACTGTCTCGTGGGGCAGTAGGGCAACTAGCATAGCCATGTTGCTTCTGCCGGGGCACGCAGGAGAATGGGTTATCATGAGCTAATTACTCAGGCAAGGTTTTGATCTTCAATTATCTCGCTATTTCAGATGAAAACGGGTGTGGTGTTTTAATTTTTCCTAGCAAGAAAATGCTGACATGTCTGGATGATTTCCTCAGTTTTCTACTTTAGTTTCATGTGTTTCATAGGAGGTTATCCCCGGTGCTTTCTAAATTATTGCCACTCCTCAAAAAACACCACCACTGGTGAGATGAGGTCACAGTGCATTTGTGAGGCCAAGCCTCATATCTCACACCTCACCGTTAAGTATTCTAGTTGTAGCAGAAAGGCACAGGGTTGCCATCTTTTTTCTCTCTCACTGTTCTTCAGAAAGATTTTTAAGTCTGCTCATTCATTTGGGTTCCAACATCAACACAGAAAATAATGAAACCCAGTTGCTAGAACAATTTTGAATACAGCTCCCTTTAAAAATAAAGCACTTTAATAATTTTGAGAAGAAATTACAAATGATCTGAACATTCTGCAAAAGGAGTTGGTTCTCCTGTGCCTCTTTGCTTGATAGTAACAGTTGCTATGAGAAATGGAAATTGTCATGTGTTTGGCTTTAAAATCAGTGCAAAGTTTATGGCTTACTCTTTAGAAACCTCTAGACCACATGCAGAGAAACTGAAGCTGTTTGCCCTTAATTACTAGTAAAACAGGAAAGCAATTAGTGGAGCAATTAATTCAATATGTAGTGGGAACTTTATTAGCTATTTTTATTTTAATATAGTGTATAAATGCCTTAGTTCACAGGACATGTCCCAAAGAATAAATAAAACTATCCAGAAACAAGAAGCTCTTCATAAAATAGAGTGCATAGGTGCCAGTGCCAGTTAAAGAGCTTAACAATCACAGAGCAGACCAGTTTCCAGCTTGTGTTCTTCCACCCATGAAAAGTAACTTGCTTCTGTCTAAATCAACATATACTATTTTGACTTCAGTATTCAAGTTATCTCTAATAAATAATTTCCCAAAATAATAAACACCACACTGAATCAAGTGGTAATAAATTTGAACTTAGCTAAATAGAACTTGCTTTATTGCAAAATTAGTAGTTTCTTCTTTCAAATATCAAGTACTGTAGGATAAGTTCTATCAAGGGTGAAAATCTACTTTTTCTCCAATTTTCTATTGCACATTTTATAAGATTAATATATTAGCCATGTCACTCATTTCAGGGAAAGTTAGAAAAAAGTCTCTTGAGCTTTCACATTTGGTGATTTTGTGTCACAATTTTGAGTGATTTTTGCATGCTTTTTCAGCATTATTTTGTTTGATCTAAGTTCTAAATAATATTATAAAAAATATAAGGGCATGAGTTCTATACCAGAGTTTGAATATTAAAAATTGAGATTACCAAAATAATCCTAATATCTGCACTGGGAATCTAAGTGTGTTAAGGAGAGGGCAATATTTCCTACTTTTCTAGCAAAATGATTAAAACTCATGGAGAAGTATTGGTTCTGTAAGTGTTGAAGTTATAACATTGATTGTTATGCTAATTGAATGTCTAACACTTCCTAAAAGGAAGAGGATATCGCAGTAATCTAAGTTACCAGATAACCCTAACCACGTTGAAGCATTTGCTCTGCAGAATGTTACACCAGTTGTTCAGACCTCGTTTTCCTACTAGGCCCACAAAGGCCACATAGCACCAAAGATTTTAATTTCAAAGGCAGAAGCAGTGTAGGAAGCAGGACACTAATTGGCCTTGATGTGTTTTAGGGTATGGTGTTCTAATTGGCACGCCATCGAAGCAGTGCTCAGATTGTACCAAGAGGATGTTCTATGCAGACTAAGGTCGGGCAGCTGTGTCCTTGTTGGCTGGTCAGTTTTTGACATCCTGTGACCTCCAGTGAGAACCAGAAATTGTCAGCCAACATAAATTTCCTTGCCCTATACGAGACCCTATAGAAGCTGAAAGAAAAAACCTTAAACTAGGCTCATAGAATCCTTTTTCTTTTTCCAGATTACAGCATCTATTTAGATTTCAGAGAGTGAAAATGTTTTTTTAAATACCTTTACAATTTCTTTTTCAAATTTTCTAGAAATTTTATTCAGTCCTTATAGAGTAGCTTCTATTACTACACTAAAGATAATAAAAATAAAAGGAAAAATGGTGAAAAGTCTAATGACAATATGGAATGAGTTTCAAGTAAAAAATAAACTAATGTGTTTCTCCTGTATGTTACAAATAAGTAACGGTGGACAATTATTTGACACACGTTTTTCAGTAGACATTTTTGCAAATTATATGCTGAAATCTTAGAATAGTCCGATGACTATATTTTAATTAATCCTATAAAAGCATAGTATTATTCCCTGAAATTAAGCTGTTAAGTGTATTTCAGTGCAAAACTTAGATACATAAAAAGTACACATGGAGTAAGAGAATATCCTGACTTTAACTCCCGAAGTGCATCAGCGGAGCCACCTGACATGACGCTCATTCTGAAGAGAGTGCTTGTAATAACTGTAGCTTCTAAAGGAGTGCCTAGTTGCTTAAAACCAATGTAGACTGATTAACAATAAAATACAGGCACAGAAAATGACGACAGACCAAATGCGCTATCGAGTTTGTGGACGACAGGAAGAACTTCACAGAATGGGATGAACACCTCATATGAGGAACCAATGAAGACTCCTAGATGTTCTATGAAAAGTGATCACTTTCCCTTCAGGTCATGAGGGAGGAATATATTCCATGAGGTGTTATGTGACTTGGACCTAAGTAGAGACTACGCAGGAGGATGAAGAAAGAATCAACAAGGATCTTTCTGCCTCCTCTGCTCTCTCAATTCTGTTCATCTTCCTCAGTCTTATTTTAGCATTATTTAATCCGCAATAATGTGGAAAATATTATAACTTTAGATCTGACCCTGGGTACTAATCTTACATTTTCCCCAAATTTTGCCTGTACTTTATTGCTTCCTGCATTTTAATTTTCCCATTGTTAATAGCAGTGAACATATTAATGCATGTGTGCACCTGGACATTTGATATAAATAATACTCATTTAAAATGGGTTTTACACTTAAACATTTATAAATACTTTTTCAATGTTTCAGAAATACAATTGCTATGAAAATTATAAATTTTATTCTCCACTTGGAAGAGTCATACCTATTCTTTACTACTATCACATTTTACAGTGTTCCAAAAAACATGAGTTTAACCAAAAATTCTTCCAGAAAAAAGGTAAGGTAACTTGATCAGATAAATCTTCTTTTGGAGATTTAGAATGTGTGTGTGTGTGTGTGTGTGTGTGTGTGTGTGTATTTATAATATATATGAGGTATATCTCATATTTCATTTATCTCCCAGAGTAAAGTCACATAATTAATTTGATAAGTCTCTCTCTCTCTCTCTCTCTGGTCAGGATCTCTCTCTCTCTCTCTCTTTTTGGTCAGGATCTCACTCTGTTGCCCAGGCTAAAATGCAATGAGATGATCATGGCTCACCACAACCTCGACCTTCTGACTCAGTCTCCCAAGTTGCTGGGTCTACAGGCATGCACCAGCATGCCCAGCTTATTTTTAAATTTCTTGTTGTAGAGACAAAGTACTTCTATTTTACCTAGGCTGGTCTTGAATTCCTGGACTCAAACAATCCTCTTGCCTCGGCCTCCAAAGTGGTGACATTACAAGTGTGAGCCACTGTACTTGGCCAAATCTTAAATTTTTTGACAATTTCTTTTCTTTCTTTCTTTTTTTTTTGAGTTGGAGTCTCACTCTGTCACCCAGACTGGAGTGCAGTGGCTGCTCCCGGCCACCGTAGCCTTGACCTACTGAGCTCTGGCGATCCTTCCTCCTCAGTCTTCCAAGTAGCTGGAACTACAGGCAAGCACTACCACACCGGGCTAATTTGTTTCAGGGATCATTTTTTTGAGAACCATGCCTATAGATATTCATACACGGCAACAATAGTTGAAACTCACATATATGACATAATATAATTATATGACATAATATAATTATAATGTACTATAACTCTAAGTAAAAGATTAGGTGTGTGTATATAGTTATTACTATACATGTAATTTATCTCAGATTTGAGTATGGAGGTAATTCTCATTATGTCCTAAAGATTCCACTGGGTAAACCCTACCCATATGATGACAAAGTATTTTGTCACTTAGTGAATTAACTGAGAACAAATATATTGACTAAATGTGACCATATTGTGACTTGCTTATTTTGATTACCTTTCTTCCATTCCTCCCCTTTCTTTCTTTCTTCCTTTTTTAGTAGAGACAAAGATTTGGCCAAGTGCAGTGGCTCACACCTGTAATGCCACCACTTTGGAGGCAAAGGTGAGAGGATTACTTGAGTCCAGGAATGCAAGACCAGCCTAAGCAAATTAGAAAGACTTTGTCTCTACGAAAATAAATTGGTTTTTTGCTTGTTCTATAACTATTCAGTCTAAATAGTTATAAAACTATTCTTATGGATCTAACATTCTAAATCTTTTTAAATTGATTTTTAAACTAAACAATAATATTTATAAAAATTTGGATTTACTTCTGTTTCTCCACTATATTTGGTGGCACTCAGCTAGCTTCCAACTTTGTAATCAGCAATTTTGCAAAGTAATTTCAATTAATAAACCAATATAATTCAACTAGACACAATGAAGGGACATAAAATCAGAAAAATTTTCAGTTAATTTTTAAAATATCAATTATTTGAATCTTTTAATGATATTTTATTAGGATGGGTCATCAAAGTCATAGCAATTAAAATGGTCACAGATCATCGGCCAACTCCTTCATTTCTAAAATAATTGAAATTCTGTTAATACCCTGTAGATCTCCACGAGTGGCAGGTGGCCAGTAAAAATCTTAGCTGTTTTTGTGTTCTTTTTCTTTAGCCTGCCTTTTCTCTTCAAGTGTCTCATTGGGGACTGAACTAGATGACTGCGTTTTCATCTGTCAGAAGTTCTTTACAATGCATGTGAGTAAACTACTTGATACTTGCTGCAGCCTGTCACTGGGAGTAACATTGTTTTGCTATAGCTCCACATACAGAAGGAGATGATAAAGGTTTGCTTTTTCTATTCTTTTTTTTTAAAACATATAACGGATGACAGAAATTGAGCATTGATGTTCATAACCTCTACTCATGTTCAGTAAGCCATTATCTCTTGCCTGCAACAGGATTGGTCACCTGGAAGCTCTCTGATTACTTAGAGAAATATTGATAATGGATTTGATGCTACTCAAGGATTATATGACAGAATATGTGGCTATTGTTGTTATTTTATTGTTCTATGAAGAACCTGACCCACAAAGTAAACCAATATCAAATTTATAACTGAAATAAATTCAGTTGCATTTTATTTCCAACTAAATTCAACTAGCACTTTGTCATATACTCCAAGGGATACAATTTAATGGACATAGTTTCTGACCTGAAGAAAAGTATGCTTTTCAACATAGAAACAGACATCAGGTAGTTGATTATTTGACTGCCATGAAAATTCAAAATGGGATATCACCATAAAATGATGAGTAAAAAAGTAAAGTATAAATCCTTTCAAAAATGCCTTTATTTACATCTGAACGTAAGTGTTCCAATTGAACTAGTAGTTCTAGGTAAAGGCCAGATGAGGAACCTAAACAGTTTAAAGACTCTAGTCTCATATCAACTTACTTTTTTTTTTTTTAAACCTCAAATCTTTCCATTTGTTACATCTGTTACAGGGATTAAAACAGTGACTTTTCAGCCGGGCTCGGTGGCTCAGCCTATAATCTGGTGCCTTGGGAGGCTGAGGTGAGTGGATTACCTGAGCCCGCGGGTTCGAGACCTGCCTGGGCAACTTGGTGAGACCTCATCTCTACAATAAATCAAAAAATTAGCCGGGAGTGATAGCGCGTGCCTGTAGCTCCAGCTACTTGGAAGGCTGAGGTGGAAGGATCGCCGGAGCCCAGCAGCTCAAGGCTGTGGTAGCCGGGAGCGGCCACTGCACTCCAGTCTGGGCGACAGAGTGAGACTCCAACTCAAAAAAAAAAAAAAAAAAAAAAAAAGAGTAACTTTTCCATCAGTGGAAGTTCTTTTTGTAGAAAGATGCTCTATCATCTGAGCACTGGTTCTTTCATGGATGCTCAAATATTGCCCATATCTTGAGTCAAATTTAAACATTTATTTTTCTTAGAAAATTATAGTCTCCATTCCATTTGTTTTATCAAGATTTTCAAATTTATAATCACTTATTCATGCAGTGTCTTTTTATAATTTTTAATGCTGCCATGCCATTTCCATCCCCAATTCTATGAATTTCCAATTTTACTTTATTAAATTAGTCAAAAATGTTTTCTTTTTCTAATTAATTTATCTTTTTTATTACTTCCCTCTTTATGCTCATTTTATTGGACTTATTAACATTTTAAATTCTCAGCTAATTTCTTCCTATTTCTTCAGGAATGAGAAAATATATGATGTCATGTAGATTTGGAATTCAGTTGCAGGAAGCAAAAACCATTCTATTTTAAGCAGAAATAAATTTGATGGAATTGTGTGCTTAAGAGACATGTGGAAGGCCTGGAGAAGCAGACATGGTTCTGATCCAGGTATGGCCCCAGAAGATTATGGAACTGGTCTGCCCAGGGGGTGCCATCTTTTCTACAATTCAAGAGGATGGAATAGGAAGCCTTCCCTGGAAAGGTTGGCTTCACCTTAGCTTTGAGGCAGAAATCAGGAAGCCATTAATGGTGTTGCACTGCCACATCTGGCTCTGATGGAACACGAAGTGCTGCTGTAGAAATGGTTTATATCAGGAGCAACTGCTCAGCAGCAGGAAAATGCCTCCCATTTTCGTCTTCCAAACATCTGCTACCCAGCCCAGAGCCACCAGCCACAAATGGCTACTGAGCCTTGGAAATGTGACTGGTCCAGATGGAGATGTACTTTAACTTCAAAATACACACCAGAGTTCAAAGACGTAATGGGGAAAAAAGTAAAATATCCCAATGTTAAATAATGATAGTAATGAAAAATAATAATTTTATTATAGTCAATACTGAATATGTTGGGTAAAATCAAGAAGATTATTGAAACTAATTGTACCTGTTTTTTTTTACCTTTTGTATTGTGACTACTAGAAATTATAAAATTGAATAGGTGGCTCACACTGTATTTCTGTTGGACAGTGCTGTTCTAGAACCATTGGACACATCTCCTAGCCAAACCAGTTTCACACCTAAAAACTTAGCTGCAAGGGAGTCACATGAAAGTAGACTTTAGCTTCCTGGTTCCTGTCATTCAGAGAGCCCCTCCCTCTCACCCCTCCTATTGGAAGCTGAAATGGACATTGAGCAAGCTTGGCCACTGTATCTTCCACATGAAGTGTTTCTTAGAAATAAACTCAAGCAATATCTCATAAGATTTAATATTTTTTCTCATTGTAATGATATTTGATAATATATAGTTCTATACTAATTTTATTATATTCTGCAAAAAATTATTTAGAGGGTTTATTTCTCAATCTCTTGGGAGATATTATTTTTAAAAATTTCAAGTGTCACATTTGGATTTTTGTTGCCTCTTTTATCAATTTATTATTAATTTTTATTTCATTTTATTTTTATGCTGTAATAAAAGAAGATAGTCTTACACATTTTCTCTGTTTAGAATATATTAAGGTTTTCTTTGTGGCCAAAACATAGTCAGCTTTTGCAAAGGCCCCATAGGCTTAAGAAGAGAATAGGTTTTTTTTCTATAGTAGCATAAGAAACTTAGTTTATATGTGTGAATGTGTTTATTTATGTTAATCAAGCTGTCACTACCCTGTGTTTGGTTTTGTTTTTACTGTTTCATTTTGTTTTGTTTTTGGCATGAAAGGTCTGTTAAAGACAGAGATGTGTAAAAGTCTCCTAAAATAACTTGCAATTAGGAAACAAAACATTTAACAAAAGAGCAAAATATAGACTAGTATGGGATAAGTATAACTTAAAAGGTAATAATAGGACCCATGAAAGTTTCGTGTAAGGAAACGTTTTGTCTGTGAGGATTGGAAAAAACACCATGGAGGACATTTTATGTGATTCTTAAAATATGAGTAGGATTTGAGGCGATCGCAGAGGGCCAGGAGTTAGAGTCACGGGACCAAATACACCAAAGGCGGTCTTGTGACCCTCCAGTGAATATTTGAATATTTGCTGAAGCTAATAACACAGCTTTCCTGGAATACAAGCACATATTGGAAAGAAGAATGATGGCAAACATTTTTTCTTTTTTCTTTTCTTTTTTCTTTTTTTCTTTTGAGTTGGAGTCTCACTCTGTCGCCCAGACTGAAGTGCAGTGGCCAGTCTCGGCCACCGCAGCCTAGATGTGCTGGGCTCTGGCGATCCTTCCGCCTCAGCCTTCCAAGTAGCTGAAACTACAGGCGCGCGCTACCACACCCGGCTAATTTTTTGATTTATTGTGGAGATGAGGTCTCACCAAGTTGCCCAGGCGGGTCTCGAACCCACGGGCTCAGGCAATTCACTCACCTCGGCCTCCCAAAGCGCGGGATTACAGTCTGAGCCACCGAGCCCGGCATTTTTTTCTTCTATTTATCAAACATTTGCATTAGATCTTCTGGGAATGGGCTTTTATAAGACTTGTCTAGTTTTCAATTGAACTTTTTAGATTTTTCGTAAGGATCTGTTTTTGGTTTTTTTTAAAAAATAATAACTGCAAGTATTTTCCCCAAGTTTTTTTCTTTTGAATTTGTATGATGTATTTGTGACGTACAGAAAGTTCAATTTTCTATGGTCCTGTTTCAATTACTTACTTACTTTGTGATCTCATTTTACTTTGTGATTTGTTCATAGCTAAAGATCAAATGACATATGCACTTCACTTCTTGCATTTTTTAATCTATAATTTTCCTAATTTAATAAACTTGGAAATCAATGTTCCTAACATCATTTTATTAAATATTCTTCCTTTCACAGTAGTTTGTGACACCAGAGTCTACTTTAAACTACAGGTTCTACTCTTTGGAATGTCTGTCTGTATAATTCTGGATCTGCATCATTACAATTATTTTGCCTCCATACTACATACGCTTAATATGGAATGCAGTATATACTAAAGATTATATGCTATATTAGGTGTACCATTATTTGCTAGCACTATTCTCTTATTGCCTTCTTGTTAAAAACACTCTATTTGTTTGACCCATGAACATCTAACAAGTTTCAGCATTAAAGCTCCAGTGAAAAATTTTTCATGATTTTAAAAAATTGTATAAAACCTACGAATTAATTAAGAAATATTGACATCTGTACTAATCTTGTTATTCAGGAACATGTTTATTGTCACTCAGTAAAATTCACACATTTTCTTCATAAAACTACTGAACTTTCACTATTAAAGTTATTATTAGATATTTTTATTGCAGATTCATTGGATGTTTTCTAACAGAATTGTTGGTAGGATATTCAGCTTTAAATTACAATCACTGTGCTCTGATTTTCATCTTTGTCAGAGTCTGATTTTTTCATGTGGTAACTAGCACTCAGTACATATTTTTTGTAAGAATGGATATGGGCGGGCTTCGGTGACTCAGTTTGTAATCCCAGCACTTTGAGAGGCGGAGGCGAGTGGATTGTCTGAGTCCGCAGGCTCGCAGCCAGCCCAGGCAACTTGGCGACACCTCATCTCTGCAATAAATCAAAAAAATTAGCCAGTTGTGGTAGCTCTCACCTGTAGTTCCAGTTACTTGGAAGGCTGAGGCAGAAGAATCGCTGAAGCCCAGCAGGTCGATGCTGGGGTGGCCTTGAGGGTGCCACTATACTCCAGCCTGGGCTACAGAGTGAGACTCCAACTCAAAAAAAAGAATGGATATGATTTTTGCCCTTCTTTGGTTAATGTTCATTAAAGAAGTTAATGAGTTTTGCTTACTTTAAAATGTATTATTGGGATGGTCTTGGTGGCTTATCCTGTAATCCCAGCACTTTGGAAGGCCGAGCGAGTGAATTGCCTGAGCCCACAGGTTCAAGACCAGCCCAGGCAACTTGTCGAGACCTGTTCTCTACAATAAAACAAAAATTAGCTAAGTGTGGTAGCCCACGCCTGTAGTTCCAGCTACTTGGAAGGCTGTCAGAAGGATCCCCGGAGCCAGCAGGTCACCGTTGGGGTAGCGTGAGTGTGCACTCCAGCCTGGGCGACTGAATGAGATTCCAACTCCAACTCCAAAAAAAAAAAAGTATTATTGGCTCAAGTTCATATTGTGCCTTTTTTGGAGAATAGTACCATTTTTTTTTTTTTTTTGAGACAACAGGATTTATTGAGAAAACAGAAAATCTCCCACAGTGGAAAGGGACTCGAGAAGGTTGCCCGAAAATAGTACTTCTACAACATGGAATTGAAGAGGCAATAGAGAAAATACTGGACAGGGGTAGTTTGTGCTTTTCCTTGGCCTCCGGTTACCTATTCTATGACATTCTGCCCTAGCTCAAGTGGAGAGAAGATAGCTCTCCTTCCTCAATAGACATACTACACAAAAACAGAAGAAAAAAGAATACACTTCTTTGTTCATCATTGTATCTTTCATGGCTGTCATCAGTTCGCATCAGCAGGTGGCTTCACAGCACTGGGGCTGTTAAAGCTCCATGCTTGACTATGAAAATAGCAACAGTCAAGTAATAATGTTACAGTAATGAGGTTTATTGAAATAAAGGGAAAACGAGCACTTTTTATTATAAATTAAGTGTCCTTTTTAAATAGAACACATCAAACCTACATTGACTTGTTGTATATCAAGGTAGGTATGATTTAAAGTGTTAACACCAATCAGTAAAGTGTATACCAATTAAGCTTGGATATTTACATACATTCTCTGTAGGTGTCAGCATTGCTTTGTAATAGTCCTATGCACAGAACTGTGTTTTCACTATGTCATAGGATGTAACTTCTATGTTAAATTCAGAGTTAAAAACTGGAAGGACTTTTCTAAAACTCGAAGACATCTCTTGGATTATATCTTATTTCTTAATGAAAAGTTGTGACTAAATGATTAAATTTTAGCTTGAAAAAAATTGATATTTATGTCTCTTCTTTGAGTACGGATAAGTACTTTCAAGGTTTTGCATGGTATTCTTTGTATTTAAAATTAAGATACTTAAAAAATATATGCAACCACTTCATAAAGCCTCACTTTATTTGGTTTTGTAGAAATGGCATTCATTATTTGTTAATAGGAGAGCAGTTTGCATAGCATTCCATGGAGTGATTTAGGTTACAGACACCATTGCATTACTGTGTCCACAGTTTGAGCTAATAATGTGCAGACTTAGCATTGGATACAGCTATTAGAATTCAATCTAGGGAGCACTTATTTTAAAATGGAAAGATGTATATAAATTTGTGTGCACACCAAGAAGGTATCTATTCTTGGTGCAATTTTTTGATTCAGAGATGAGTAAAATCCTGAAGTAGTAGAATCCTATTTAATAAATACTTAGTGCATCTGAACTTGCACCTGCAAGTAGTCCTGCTCTGGGTAGCCGCTGTCACTAGGAATGTATCTGGCACCTGCACAGCCAGTTCTCTACAGATGATAGAATTATGTTGGAATGTCTATAGAGGCATAATGCTTGCTAGAGACTCACATTGCAAAACCAAGATTTCAGGAATTTATAATTGTGATTGAATATTATTAATTATAAATGACTGCTATAATTTTAAATGTAGCAAAAAGAAAATCAGGATCTTAGAAAACATGTAACGATCAATGTGGAAATTGCTTCAAGTAAGACAAAGGGACACAACTGTTCACCAGTTGCTTCACATGGCATTCTAGTGGCTAGTAAAGTTACTAGATTGCTTCATTTACATGTAATGGTGTGATAAAATGTTAATAAATATGACCCATTTTTTCTTCAGTAAATGATGCCAAAATAATCTCATAATTTATTCTGCAACTGTTTTAGGTAGATATTCTTTGAAACATCTTAACTAGGGTAGTTCAGGTGTGAAAAAATTAAGAGCAGTTTCTCTAAAGAATTTAAAAATACCACACAACATATGAAATCTCACTTGTAGTTGGCAGAGATGCCTTTGAAAAGACAAAAAAAAATTCCCACCAAATTTTTTTCAGAAAATGAGTCCTTATGAGCCATCTTGATTATTTCTCATGCAGAATTGAAATAAAAATGCTGCATATGGAAACACACTATTTTGAGAATGTCCCACATATAGCCCATGGCCAGCAGGAAGGTATTCAGAGGGAGGTATCAGAAAGTTACACTCTTCACAGTTGGGAAATTCAAACCAAAACTCTCCTTGTAGTGTTCATTCAAATGTAGGTAATTTTTAATGCATAAAGCAAAAGCCACTTTCTAATATGTAAATACTTACAGGATCTTCTAAAGACTGATGGCCAAATGTCAGCAATGTGACTTTGGTGGTCTGAATCATATATATGGTGTCAGAGCTGGAAAGGACCTGAGGTACTGTGTATTGAGTTCTTTCCTTTTTGCAGAGCACTGAAGTCCAGAGAAGTTTATCCACTGCCGCACAGTTGCACAGTACTGGTTCCGTCATGCAGTCTCCAGTTGCTGTTCCAGTATCTTCTTCATTGATCCATGAAACCTGTAGATTGACTTTGGACTTAGAATGTCTAGACAGCATCAGATCATGCCACTAGATACAAACAGTTCACAGTTTTAACTACTTCATTCCATTGAAACTCGAAGTAAATGTGTACATCTACTAGCTGTCCTTTAAATCAAATAAGCTAACTTTGGAATATGTACATTTTAGTGAAATACCACAGTCTCACCAAAATAAAAAAATACTTGAAAATTAAGGTTGGCAGTTGGAGAAATAACTAAATTGGACCTAATCTTTTGTGTTTGTGTGCATTTTAATACTATTTTTGACATATTTTTTCTCTAAAGATTTTTTTAATATTAATCATTGTGACTATTCTCTAGAATAGGTATCAAACATCCTTCCACAAAACAGAAACATAATGGAATTTCTGTGTAAGGACCCATGCCTGTGTTTTTACTGGAATTTTCACAATGTTCTGCAGGTTTTGAAAACAAAGTCACACCCTAGGAATATTCCACTGATAGACCTATATTTATACCAAAGTTTTAGATTGTATTTGCAATCCATATACAAGAAAGACACCATTTCTGATATTTACTAGACCATATCATCTTTGTCTACTGAACATAACTTTAAAAGTGTTGCAGTTGAAACTTAGGTGAAATGTGATCACTGTTTCTTCCTGTCAACAAATCTCAAAGTTGACCAAATGTGCCAAATGAATCAGTGTATTGTTAGATTGTGTTGCAAATACTTAGCAGCTTGTACTGAAATTCCAGAGGATACATGGTGGTGCAGATGCTATGCAAAATCTTTCTGCCATGAGTGTGTTTTTAGGGTGAAAGTGAATTCCTGCTTCCCATATTAGTCTAGGCTTAATCCTGTTGCTCCAGAATAATGATAGCATCTCCGACACTCTCAGATGCATCTCAGTTTGCAGATTACTAGAGTGGAAATGCAAACAAGAAAGCAAAGCATTTACAGTCCTCCTGCTGTCCAAAAGAGATGACCATGGACAAGGCTCTGCGAGTGTGTTAGGGGAGCTGGCGTTGCTGCTGTAGCTCAAACCCATTGCCGCCTCTGCCTGAGCACTTCATTGTTGTTCATAATAACAATGAGGCTATCTGGGGAATCAATCTGTTTCCACAAAGGCTTCAGTTTAGCCTTAGGGGTGGTCACAGTGGGTTGCAAGGTCAATGTTGCTAATCATCTTTACCTTTTCTCTCTGAAAAGTTCTGACTCTTCTCCAAAAGTCTATATGCTGTAGTTCCTGACCTTCTTTCATTATACAGATGCAAAACTGTTCTGCTTTCTTTTTTCCTTATTATGAAAGAACATCTGAGAGAGTTCTGAGTTAAAAGAGTTTTCAAACATTGGTCAGCATCTTCAGAAAGGACAGCTGGCAGAAGGCTCAGTAAAAATAGCTCATTTGCATCAACCTCTCTTTCAGGAATACTTTAAAATTACGAATATATTAATTTTATATGTCATTTTGCTTGAGCTTATAATCTTGAATTATTTAACTTGCTGTCTGGAGATGACAGAAGTCAGTAGCGAAGGATAATAAGTAGATCATGTGTGAATTACACACTGTTTTACCAGCGGCGCAGGAGAAATGCCCTCTTAGTGGCTGCTGGGTACCTTAAGATGGGTGAGGATAAATGCAGTGAGAGTCGCTGGCTGTGCTGGAATCCAGACATGATACCTTTTCCTGGAACTCCACCGCCCACAAGGAAAGTCAGGAGAGACTCCAACACTCCTACCCCTGGCATCACTCTCCCACTGCTACAGGGTGAGGATGGGTCACATTGGGGGGGCCTGCATGTGGCTGTGGCTATGTGCATGTGGGAAAGAGAAGGAAAAGCCCATTCTTAACCCCAGGCACATCTCTGGAGTACCTCCTGCCCACCTAACCACTATGACAGTGAGACGGGAGATAGCTAGAGCAAGGCTACTGCAGACAGTAACAAAGTACCAAATTCTTGGCAGGTCTCTCGGGCTCAGCATTGGTAAACAAGTTCTTGCCAATTGGTTCTACCTCTTGCCAATTGGTCCTTAGTATTGACCAATCAGAACAGTTAAGTGCAGACCAATCAGCTCACAACTAGTGCTAGCCAATCGGCTCAGTCTTTGGACTATATATGTACTAGGTTTCAACTTCAAATTGGCAACCCGCTGGAGTCCCTTTCCACTGTGGGAGTTTTTCCGTCCTTTCAATAAATCCTGCGTTTTCACTTTCCAATTGTCCGTGTCCCTCATTCTTCCTGGGCATGAGACAAGAACCTTGACCCTGGAGACCTGCAACCTGAAATGCTGCAGAAGATCCACGGAGCTAAAGGGCAGTCCAGCCCAGAGTCTGGCTTGCCTGCCAATGGAGCCAGCTGAACCAGGAGAGCTGCTGGAAGAAGATGAGACTTTGAAGCTGAGACACTCCAGGGGCTAGGCTTGCCAGCCCACCAAACCAGCAACACTCTCACGGCTTGGCTTGCGAGTCCATTAGAGCCAACACTTCCAGGGCTAGTGTTACCAAGCCCCTCGAGACGACCCTCTCTGGGGCTTGGCTGGCCTACCCATTGAGCGGACACTCTTGAAGCCCAGGCTGACCTGAAAAATCTGCATCAACAGCTCATAGGGTAAGGAAGGATTTAAAAGAAAAAATAAGACCCTTTCACACTGGAAGAAACAAAGCTTATGACAGAAAATTAATAGTTAAAATCTTAAAGTGATGTACAACAGGATTCTTGGGGTAATACATCCTTAACCTGTATATAACATGTCCTCTTGCTTAAGAAAATTCATGATAAAATATCTCATTGACTGGTGCCATATCCATCTAACACAAGACTCAGAGGCCTGCATATTTCTCATAGTGTTATTGGAAACCTAAAAAATTAAATTCCTTACAATTAATACTATATTGTAAAGAAAATATCAACTGTGTCAAGTTACTACAGTGTAATCAAGCCATATACTTGTGGGACCTCACATCCCAAAGAGGTAATGTTGGGATTCAGCCTCCCTCAGTGCAGAGAGGAGAAATGAAACACCAAAAGCAAACAAGCAAGGACATAACAATCACATGTCCTATGACACCACCTTCACTGTCTGACCAGAAATATGGCATCAAGTGACCTGGCCTCTTGTAAGGGCATTCTTTTCCTAGATTGTTGTCCAATATTGGACCTGCACTCCCTTCATTATTCTTCAACCCTAAATTGTTTAAACTCTAAACCAAACTATGAAAATGAATACTAATAATAGAAAATTCTAATCTCGGTAAGTGTCCAGATTAGGTAAAGCACAAAAAACTAAGAAGAGATTATTACAGCAATACTGAATAGATTATTGAGTAGGAGTTAGGTAGTTCATTGTCTTGGTGGCTTTATATCATAATTATTATAAGTATGATTTATCATATTATTATTATGATAATAATTAATATTTAAGATACTTTCAAATACATGCAGATTTGGTCTTCCCTTTAAGCTTCTGATGGTCTCCTTAGGAGCCAGGGAGTCCTGGGACACTTAAGTGCAGCCAACATTGGCCTAAATTTTACAGCCTTGAGTCTCATGTGGGTGTACCTTCCTCCTTATTGGTCTCGGTTCTAAGCCCCCCCAACAGTGGACCCCAAGTTCTCCTTTAGACTAGGGAAGGAAGCCTGGAATCATCTTTTTTCTTCCTCTGGACCACTCACAGTTTCCAGGACAAGTCATTGATTAGCGGGGTAGATACTCTGAACTTGGAGTTAAGAAGGTAGTTACTTTAGACTTAATTTTCTAGACAATTAGACAATGATTATTATAATAAGCCATATGTCTATAAGCATAGAACAACTCTGCTGCAAACCAAATGAATAGTACCTTTTTCTCGTTAGACTAGTAAGGAAAGATTAGAGAGGTTTTTGTTTGTTTGTTTGTTTGTTTGTTTGTTTGTTTTTTTAGCTGGGGTCTTGCTCTGTTACCCAGGCTGGAATGCAGTGGTGTGCCATCATAGCTCGCTACAGCTTCGACCTCATGAGCTCAAGCTATCCTCCCACTTCAGCCTCCAGAGGGCTGGAAATAAGACCAGCTACTACTATAGCCAACCAATTCTTGATTTTTTTGTAGAGACAATGTCCTGCTATATTGCCCAGGCTGGGCTTGAACTCCAGGCCTCAAGCGATCCTTCTACTGCAGCCTCCCAAAGTGCTGGGATTGTAGGCATGAGCCTTCATACTTGCCTAGAGGGCACCTTCTGATATTTCAAAGAAGTAGAGATGTTTCTCAACATACATACATTGATTATATCAAAATGTATATCAACATGTATTATATTAATTGTATGTACACTACAATGAGGATATCAATATAGTATTTTAATATACACACACACATATATATTGACAAAAATTGTATTTAAGAATTTGCTGACCCTTAGCCTAACACATGATGAACAATCTTGTTTGATTTAATTTAACTTAATAAGCATGGAAATATCTGTTCTCTTCCATGTAATATTAAACACCAAGACAGAACTTTCTCTTTTTTAAAATATTTTATTTTAAAAATGTGTGATGCTATTCAGGATTAGGTATACAAGTGGGCATCGTATAGGTAAAGTGGTAAAAGTGGTTAGAGATCAGGTAACCTTACTGAAGTTGTGTTTCCCAGCCCTTGCTCCCCGCCCACCCAGCATTATCCCATTACTGCCAATCCCTTTCTTAGTATTATGGTAAATGTTTAGCATCCACTAATGAGTGAGAAAATGTGGTATTCTGTTCTTTGTTTCTGTGATAGATCACTGAATATTATAGACTCTAAATCCATCCAAGTTGCTGCAAAGTCCATGTGTTTGTCCTTCTTTATGGCTGCATAATATTCTATCATGTACATGTACCACATTTTTAAAATCTAGTCCTGTTTCGATGGGCAGCACAGTTAGTTCCACATTTTTGCTATTGTGAATAGTGCTGCAGTATACATGCATGTGCAAGTATCTTTTTTGTAGAAAGATTTGAGTCCTTCCAGGTGTATGCACAGTAGGGGGATTGCTGGGTCATATGAAAGGTCAGTTTCTAGTTCTTTTAGAAATAGTCACACTGATTTCCATAGAAGTTGAACTAGTCTGCATTCCCACCAGCAGTGTAGAAGCATTACTTTTCTCTACTTCCTCGCCAGCATATGTTGTTGCTTGTTTTATTAATGATGGCCATTCTTACTGGGGTTAGGTGGTATCTCAATGTGGTTTTGATGTGCATTTCTCTGATGATTAGTGAGATTGAGCAGTTTTTCATGTGTCAGTTGGCTGCCCGTATATCTTCTTTTGAGAAGTGTCTATTCATGTCTTTTGCTCACTTTTTAATGGGGCTGTTTGTTTTTTTTTCTTTTGGCATGTTTGAGTTCCTGTAGATACTGGATGTCAGACCTTTGTCAGATATACAGTTGGCAAGTATTTTTTTCCCATTCTGTGGTCTGTCTTCTTACTCTCTTCATGGTTTCTTTTGCTTTGCAGAAACTTTTCAGTTTAATGAGGTCCCACTTGTCTATCTTATCTCTTATGACATGGTCATCTGGGTGAGGTTTTGATCAGCAATTGATTGCCTATTCTTATTTCTGTGAAATATTTGAGGTTTTACGTTTAGGTCTTTGATCCTTTTAGAGTTGATTTTTGTGTGTGGTAGTAGGTCGGGGTCCTGTTTCAATCTTCTGCATGTGGTCAGCCAGTTTTCTCAGCACCACTTACTCCTCTCCTTAGTTGTTGTTGGTGGAGACTTTGTTGAAGATGAGTTGGTTGAGAAATTGAGGTTTTGCTTCCAGATTCTCTATCCTGTACCATTGGTCCTTATGCCTGCTCTTGTACCACTACCAGGATGTTTTGATGATTGTAGCCTTACAGTAAAGTTTAAAGTCTGGAAGTGTGGCACCTTCTTCTTTGTTTCTTTTGCTAAGGATTGTTTTGGCTATTTGTGGTCATTTGTGTTTCCATTTGAATTTCTGTATTGTCATTTCCATGTCTGAGAAGACTGATGCTGGTAATTTAATGGGTATTGCCCTGAATCTGTGGATTGCCTTTGGTAGGATGGACATCTTAACAATGTTGATTCATCTTTTCCATGAGCATGGAATATTTTTCTTCCATTTGTTTGTGTCTTCTTGGATTTCTTTGAGCAGTGTTTTGTAGTTTCCATCGTAAAGGTCTTTCACTTCTCTGGTTAGGAAGATGCTGAAGTATTTCATTTTGGGGGGGACTATTGTGAATGGGATTGTGTTTTTTATTTGGTTCTCTGCCTGTTTGTTGTTGGCATATAAGAATGCAACTGTCTTTTGCACATTTATTTTGTACCCTGAGATTTTGCCAGTCTTTTGTCAGTGCAAGGAGGTTTCTGTCAGATTCACTTCGATTTTCAATGAATAGGATCATATCATCAGCAAAGAGGAATAATTTAACTTCCTCTTTTCCTATTTGGATTCCCCTGATTTCCTTTTCTTGTCTAATTGCTCTAGCTAGGACTTCCAACACAATGTTGAACAGGAGGGATGAGAGTGGGTACCTTTTCTTATTCTGGTTTTCAGGGAAAATGCTTCCAGTTTCTGTCCATTTTGCAATATGCCGGCTGTGGGTTTCTTGTAGATGGCTCTTACTATTTTGAGGTATATTCCTTCTACGCCTAGGTGCTCCAGGGTTTTTATCAAGAAAGGATGCTGGATTTTATCAAAAGCTTTATCAGCATCTAATGATATAATTATATAGTTTTTGTTTTTACATCTGTTTATGTATTAATTACATTTATGGACTTGCAGATGTGGAACCAGCCCTGCCTCCCGGGGATGGAGCTTACTAGGTCATGGTGGAAGATTTCTGTGATGTGTTGTTGGAAACCATTTGCTAGAATCTTGTTGAGAATTTTTGCATCGATGTTCATCAGAGATATTAGCTTGTAGTTCTCTTTTTTTGTTGATTGTTTACCCGGTTTGGGCATCAGTGTGATGTTAGCTTCATAAAATGATTTGGGGAGAATTCCATCTTTCTCAATTACCCGGAGTACTTTCAATAGGATTGGTATCAGCTCCTCCTTGTATGTTTTGTAGAATTCTACCGGAAAACCATCTGGTCCAGGGCTTTTTTTGTAAGTAGTTTTCTTATGATGGAGTCAATTTCCTGGTTGTTAATGATCTGTTTAGTGTCTCAATGTCTTCTTGTTTCAACTTTCAGAGGTTGTTTGATATCAGAAAGTCCTCCACTTCATTTAGTTCATCAAGTTTGTTTCCATACAGCTGTGCATAATAATCTCTGATAATCTCTTGTATTTCTTCGGGGTCAGTTGTGATATGATCTTTTGCATTTCTGTTTGTGTTCATTTAGGTTTTTTCTCTCCTTTTTCTTGGCCATTCTGACTGGGATCCATCAATCTTGTTTAGATTTTCTCATCATACAAGCATTGATTATATCAATATTTATATCAACATGTATTATGTTAATTGTATGTACACACTATTTGAATATGGATGCCAATATAGTATTTTTGCACATTTTATATTGACAAAAATTGTGTTTAAGAATTTGTTGTCACTTAGCCTAACTTAAGACAAACAATCATGTTTTAATTTCACTTAATAATCATGGAAAAATCGGTTCTCTTCCATGTAAGATGAAACATCAAGTCAGAATTTTCAACAAGGTAGTTGTTTTTCTTTCTGCTTTTAAGTTTAATTTGATCTATTTCGCATAAGCAGTGTCTCTTCAAATTATTGTATTCAAATTCCACATTTATGGCTAAGTTCTTAAAAAGAAAAAGTTTTTTAGATATAATTAATATAAACATCCAATAGCAAATATTAATCCATCTTCACAATTTAGATTGTGGTTGGAACACATTATTTTCTGCCAATCAAAATGGTGATTATATGTTGGAAAAGTTCATATTAATAATAGTTCAAACTTGGCAAATTTGAAGCTAGGAGCTTCTGATTCACTTAATGAAAATTATAAATTCACTTTAAATATATATATGATAAAATATATTATATAAAATAATATAATATTATATATGTCTTTAGTATATATTTATGAGTTTGGCATAACAAAACCACATTTTCACACTTTATTTGTACATGAGAAAGTAGATGATTTATAAACTGATAAAAAAACGTGGGATTTTTGAAAAAGTGCTAGAGGCTACAATTCTAAATTGTAATTATTCTGGCAAAAAGTTTTCTCAAAAGAGTCATCACTAAGTTATTTTTTGATAATAAAAAAATTAGTTAAATGTCTTACTGATGCATAACAATTGTACATATGTATGGGGTGCATGTGATATTTTGATATGTGTGTACAATGTGTAATGATTAAGTCAGGGTAACTAGGATATACATCACCTCAAAAATTTATCATTTTTTTGTGTTGAGTACATTCCAAATCTTCTCTTCTGTTTAAAAATATACAATAAGTTATGGTCAACTATAGTCACCCTGCTCTTCCTTCAAACACTACAACTTATCCTGCTAAGTGTATGTCTGTGCCCACTGGCCCGCTTCTGTTCACCAAACTTCGTCCCAGCCTCTGTGGCCACCATTCTACTTGCTACCTCTATGAAATCAACATTTTTAGACTAATTAGGATTTTTTTAGGAAAATTATTTTGTTTCTTTTTGTTTATTTCTTAAACATCATTTAAATATTCTCTCAAGGAACCACAGTCTGAAGAAAAGGACGTTATAATACTGCCATGTATTCAATAGGTGCTTAACAAATACTGATTGATGATGATTAGTCCACATCCTATGGTGCCAACCTCACACTGAATTTGACTGAAGTGCTGAAAAAAGAAGGTCAAGTACATTTTTTTCTTGGTTTACTTTCATGTCTAACCTATATCACATGCATGTTTTTTAAGGAATTATAGCAAGCTTAAATTTTCAGACTTCTGTATAGGGAAGCAGATATTTTTTATGACCTGCAGAACATGCACATAGATTCACATGGCTAGTCATCCCTATCGAAAGTGTGTGTGCTCATGCGAGAACTTCTGCGAGTGTGTATGTGTGTGAGTTACAGGGAGAAGACTCTTGTCCATGGTCTGTTGTGCAGGTCACAGGGAAGAGTCAGGCACATAGTCTTCCAGTTTCATCTTTTTTGCTACCCCTCCTGGACTCTCCAAAAATATAATGTCCTAAGATCAACTATTGCATTCTGGTTCAAGAAGATCTAACAACAAAACATGATCCAATTGAATACACATCACTTAAAAATGGCTTTGCAAAGCATATTGAATTCATTTTTTATTCTTTCCTCAAATAGTTAAAACCTACAAGTAATTGAAGCCAGAAGATAAAATTCTAGTGCATAATTGGCCTCCGATGAAAATAGTGAGTGTTGAAAATACTGAGTTTAAGCTAGGCTCGGTGCCTCAGCCTGTAATCCCGCACTTTGGGAGGCTGAGGTGAGTGAATTACCTGAGCCCGCAGGTTCGAGACCCGCCTGGGCAACTTGGCGAGACCTCATCTCTACAATAAATCAAAAAATTAGCTGGGTGTGTAGTGCGCGCCTGTAGTTCCAGCTACTTGGAAGGCTGAGGCGGAAGGATCACCGGAGCCCCGTAGGTCGAGGCTGCGGTGGCCGGGAGCGGCCACTGCACTCCAGTCTGGGCAACAGAGTGAGACTCCAACTCAGAAAAAAAAATACTGAGTTTATTCTGTGAGCACACCCTCTGATGACGTCACAAAAAAAACCCAGGCCGGGCACAAGAGAGGGCAAGTGGGAAGTGCCACAAAGCCTGACACAGGAATATCTCAAATATCAGTTATGTTCACCCTTCCTCTCCCCTACTCACAAAATGCTTTAAAAAAAATTTGGACTTTATCTAATACTGTCAAGGCCTGATCAGTATAGCATCAGGAAGATGGTTTTTTTCTAAATAAAACTGAAGGTCTGGAGTCCAGACACAGATAGAGATGACACCATAGAGTACCATATTCTGTCACAGTTGGGAGGCAAAGCAATTAATCTAAAGGTATGTTCAATCTTGATATCTATGGCAAAATGTCAGGTTTTATCCATGTTAAATGCCCCTTCTTTAAGCTCCCCATGGTCTTAAGCTATTGCTGTTTCATTAAAGTTTTCCGGTTTGACCTAGATTAGTGATATGAATTAATGTTGCTTCATATTATGATTTGCCAGCTGCCTCCATGTATTATTGCCTAAGGAAAATAAAAGTTGTTTAAAATACCTCTTTTACTGGAATAAAAATGTTAAGTAATAATAGCAGTATTTCATGCAGGGTATATTTTATCGATCAATAAGAGGTTCTTTTTGCTTTTTAAGTACAAGCCACTTCCTTTTAGGTAGAAAGTATTGAAAAATTTCTTACGCATATGTGAAGTGTTTTATATATATATAAATATATATTATATATTTATAATATTATATATAATGATATTATTATTATATATATATAATATAACTTTGTCCTTCATTTCTGTTTTATTCTTCACTGATTTTTATAACTGATCATCCTTGGGTTAATAGTCTACATATCAATATATTACTTAGATTATAGTCTACAAATCAGTATGCTATTTAGATTATATATACAGTGTTTGGAATTTCCCAAATAGATATTAAATTAAAGTTATTCTATGAGATCGAAATTTAAGATCCTAACAGTCCCCAAATTAGAAAGCAATTTTGAGTATACTTCTTCACTTGAATATACTTAAGTTTCAGAACTCTGGCTAAATAGAAAAAAAAATCAGGGGAATAAGAAGTATATTTGCAGAAAATTCTGATGTTTAAGACTTTTAAGTAAATATATTCTTGCCATGTTTCTTTAGAGCTTATACACCAAAATCTAAGATAAATTTTACTTAAGCTCTGCTGTTTTTTTGTCACATGACATATGCTTAAAATAAGTTATTTTTATCATTTTATAATCAAGTGCTGTAATTGCTTTGATATTCCCAAACTCCAAGCTTCGCAGCCTAGAGACAACCATTTTGGAAAACAAGGTGAGAGGAAATGAGGAAGGGTAATCTCAGATCTTTGAATTCATATGGAAGCAAAAATGGCCATGAATAGCCAAAACAATCCTCAGGGAAAAAACAAAAAACAAAAAAACAGGAGGCATCACACTTCCAGACTTTATTATAAAGCTACAATAATCAAAACAGCCTGGTATTGGTATAAGAACAGGCATGTAGACCAATGGAGCAGGATAGATTCCAGAAGCAAAATCTCAATTTCTCAACCAACTCATATTCAATAAAGCCTCCACCATTAACCACTGGGGAGAGGAGAAAACTGCCTATCACATGCAGAAGATTAAAACAAGACCTCCACCTATCACCATATACAAAGATCAACTCTAAATGGATCAAAAACCTAAATGTAAAACCTCAAACTATAAAAATCTTAGAAAATGCAGGAGACAGCCTTATGGAAATTGGAACAGGCAACCAATTTCTGAGCAAAACCCCAAGTGCCCATGCCATAAGAGATAAGATAGACAAGTGGGACTTGACTTCATCAAACTTAAAAGCTTCTGCAAAGCCAAAGAAACCATTGAGAGAGCAGGGAGACAGCCCACAGAGTGGAAAAAAAATATTTGCCAACTGTATATCTGACAAAGGCCTAACATCTAGGATCTACTAGGAACGCAAATGTGTCAAAAAGAAAAGAAAAAAACAGTCCCATTACAAAGTGGGCAAAAGATATGAATAGATACTTTTCAAAAGAAGACATATGAGTAGCCAACAGATATATGAAAAAAATGCTCAGTCTCACTAGTCATCAAAGAAATGCAAATTAAAAGCCAATTGAGATACCAGCTAACTCCAGTGAGGATGCCCTTCATCAATAACTCAGAAACCAAAAGATGCTGGAGAGGATGTGGTGAAAAGGGAACACTTCTACACTGTTGGTGGGAGTGTAAACTAGTATAGCCTCTGTGGAATACAGTGTGGTGATTCCTAAAAGATCTAAAAATCGGCCTCCCATACGACTCCTCAATCCCCCTACTGGGAATATACCTGGAGGAACTCATATCACTCTATGAAAAAGATACCTGTGCATGCATGTTTATTGCAGCATTATTCACAATAGGAAAAACATGAAACTGACTGTGCTGCCGATAGAAAGAGGACTGGTAAAAAAAAAAAAAGAAAAGAAAAAAACTGGCATATATACACATTGGAATATTGCACAGCCATAAATAAGGATGAAATCATGAACTTCACAGCAACTTGGATGGACTTAGAGGCTATAATACTGAGTGATCTATCACAGAAAGAAAGAACTGAATATGACATGTTCATAAGTGGACCCTGAGTCGAGTATCACATGTTCATAAGTGGACCTATTGTAATACTATAAGCAAGGGATTGGTAGTAGTGGGAAACTGGCAGGGGAAGGGGGCCACACTTCATCAACAAGTGTACCTGCATAATGAGCATTTGTATACCTAACCCTGAATTGTACCCTACGTAATTAAAATTTTAAAAATTTAAAAATTGACATGAAGTTTAAAGGAGAAAAAAAAGAGAGAGAAAGCAGTTTCAGGACCTTTCATTTCATTTACACATGTTTTGAGCAGCCCTTGGGAAAGGCCTGTCATTACCATACTATGGCTCTGAAGTCTCCACATCCATCTTGAAACTTTTACCTGTTGATACATTGTTTTCATTTTAAACTCATATGCACAATACTGTATTGAGTTCCTACAAGTCACATCCTCCTGTGCCATTCCATTGAAAATACCTCACCTGAATTCACATCTTTGGAGGCACTCAGGGCTGTAGTTTTGCTTGTCTTTTTGCCCATGTTGCTACAGAAATGCTGTTCCATAAACTTACCTGAGATGTTCCCCCAAAATTATTTATTATCTTGGATTCTAATTCAAAATAAAGCATCTACTAAAGACCTTCACTTGGCTATAACAGTCAGTATTTTTCTGCTGAGAGAAAAAACATTTTGCCTTGTAAAATGAAATTTAAATATTTTTATTCTCAGAGAAGACATAGCCTTTTCCAAATTAAAACAATGATAAGAGCATCCAAGGCTATGGTGTCTGTTGGGAGATATTGAACTGGGCTTTTGTCTATTGTAAAGCCTGGGTAGAATTTCCACAGCTGCTATAAATATTTCAGAGATCCTGGGAGCTAAAAGATCTCCAAGCTAGATGGGACTGATGATACTTCCAGCCAGGGTAAAACAGCATACAATTCTAGACTTGTCTTCACCATGGAGAAAACCTTAAACATTTCAACAACAATAATAGTAATAAGAAAATCAACTACCCATTTATTTAGTGCTTAGATATTTAGTGTATATAACAGCATCATGCAGTAGGTATCCGTTTTCCTATTTTCTAGGTAAAATAACAGACTTGTAGAGATTGAGTGATAGCCCTCATCATATTGCTATAAACAGTTGAATCATGAACAAATCTTACCAGTTTCCTTGCACACCTCCCCACCTCCCTGTCCTGCCTGTGGTACTTTGTTTGTTTTGTTATTCGTTTTGTTTTGTTTTTCAGAAGAATTAAAATTAATCTACAGCCCAACATTATTCAGAACAAATACCTGGATGAGATAAGATGACTTGAGGGTTGTCAGCCACCACGTGATTGTGCATAAAAGCTCAGAAGCAAGTCATTTTGCCTGAATATGAATTTCATGGAGCTTCTGGAGAGGAGGAAAGAAGAAATGGCCATTGGCTATGCAGCTATTCTGGTAGAGTCACCTGAGACCCCTTTGGCTGATGTGATGCGTGTGTGAGCAACCAACCCCAGAAACTTGGCTGTGGTTCATTCCAGGCTGCCAACAGAGACCTGGCTGGAAAGTGAGTTCCACTGATGAGAGTGCATGGTTTTCTTCACTGGGCCGGTCAGAAAACAGGCATGGTGTCTCTCACTATAACGGAAAAGGATCCAGAGACATTAGAGTCTGACACTTAAACAAGTTTCAAATTTTTATGAAGAAATGTTCCAAAATGTATATGTATTGAAGGAAAGTATTTGCACTCAATACTCAAGCAATGTTTGTATTAAATGACTGCATCACGTAGGTACATCTATTTTAATTAACTATAATCCAGTGTAAATCAAAGAAAAGGAAGATAAGAAAGGCGCAGGTATATAGGCAGGGGATCCGTGGGTGTCAGCAGAGGACAGGGCACTCCAAACAGAAGGGGACTTGGGGTTGGAGGGGAGCTCGGGGCCTCTGGCATCCAAGGAGGAGCAGGGCTGCACAGAAGACCTGCAAACGCTAACCTCAAACCAATTTTTTCAAAGTTTTTATGTTTTCAAAAATAAAGATTTTGGTTTTCTGGAATAATGACTATCCAGTGAATAACATGTGGTCCATGCTTTGCTCCTGCTCCTTGCAGCTCAGTCTGGTCACTGTGAAATCCTGGTGACACAGCTCTTGGGCCGGGGTTCTGAGGATGGTAGTGTCAGGACAGCCCCTGCTGTGGGTGGCAGGACCCCATGCCACCTGGAACTGCTGCTGGGAAACAGGGTGTGGAGTCTGCACCGCTGGGCTCTATCTTAGAGGGGGATGCTGAGATAGGGAAGCTGGTGCGGTACTGTATCTAAGCTGTTCTGAGAATGTCAGAAAGCGTCAAACCGTGGTTTCAAAGATACATGTGCTCCTCTGTCGTTCTTATAATAATGTTTGTTCTTATAATAATGTTTCTTGTGGCTCTTGTTTTTCAACTTTATTTGTTTAAAGGAAATACAGTAAGTCTAAATCAAATAATTTTCTTTAAAAAAATGTTCACTCACTGTAAGTCATACTTGAAAAAATAGAGGAAAAATAGGTTAGTTTAATAGCATTTTCAATATTGATGCTGTTACCATATTTGCTTTCTCGTTACAAACCTTTCCAAAAATACAAGTCGAGAGGTTTGAGTTTTACAGGGAGCCTTGATCTGATGGACACGTGATATTATGAGTTTAGTTTTCTTAGAATGGTAATTAACCAGAAACTCCATAAAACTGTCAATAAAACCTCTAGCATTACATGTTCTCCTGTGGAGAGAAACTGGACACGCTTTTTTTGTCCCAGAGACAATTGAGTTTAGAATAAAAACAGCTCAAGACAGCAGAAATGTCACTCTCCATGAGGACATGTGTTCCTCCTTGACAATGACAGATGCATATTCAGAGATGTCGAGTACCCTTGTGCGACATTAACCTAATGAATTCATAGTCAGAAAAATATATATCAGATCAATATTAGCAGAGTGAGCTTCTTTTTTCTTTTTGAATATTTTGGGGAAAGAGAAGGGATGGGGAGGGGTCAAAATTTTGTGAAATATCAATTTAATAGGGAAACTACATAAATAGAATCCAAATCTATTTTTAGTGCTTCTTGCTCACATTTTACAAAGAAGGAGCAATGAGCCCACACAGGCCGGTATACAAGACATCTATTCTATTTAGAGAAGGAGGCAAGATAGACCACTAGGTCATCCTGCGCTTTACCTCTTTTACATGCATTTATGTTTGCTTCCTCTTCATTTGCTGACACCACACCCATGGGATATGTTAACCTAAGGGCAAGATTTTGCATTCACAAAGAAAATTGCATTGGGGTCCATTGATTTCAGAACTGTCCAGAGAAATAACCTGAGGATTTATTTAGCACAAAGTTAGCTGTGTATTTGACATTGATTTTTTAACACCAGATAAAATTAAATTTTCTTAGAAATGGAAGTATGCTTCTCCAGCCCAGATTTCCCAGGTAATTCAATTTCCTGTCTTTTGAGTTGTGTTTTTCCCCTTGGGGAATAAAAAATAAATATCAGATTTTAGACTGAGCAGGCAAAAGGAAAAAGAACTTACAATTGAACACAGCCTGTGTCTACCAGACATTGTGTAGGTGCTTCCCATGACTTACTTGATTTAATCCTCAGAAGTGAAACCAAACAAGCATTATAATCTCCTTGCTATGGTTGAATAAACTAAGACTTACAGGGAAGGTGAAGTTATTTGCATAGAGCCACAATTTTAAATTCAATCTTCTGATGGATTTCCTCTTTTTTCTCTCTCTCAAATTGTTATTTTTTAAATTTTTTAAATTATAAAGATGTGGGGTACTGTTCAGGGTTAGGCATACAAACGTTGATTATGCAGGTACCCTTGTTGATAGGTATGCCCCTCCCTCCCCTAGCAGTTTCCCTCAACTGATTTCAAAAGTTCTGTCTCATTGCACCAGTCCCCAAGGACAATGGTGCTGTTTGGTGCTGTTCACAGACCCTGGAGGGTGTGACAGTCATGACTCAACAGAACTAGCATCCGGTGTGTGAATGATGCTCTCCATATTCTAATCCTAGATATGAGCTCAATTTGTGACGTAAAATGATTCAGTGCCTTTGTTTAACTGAGAATTTAAATAATACTAATTTGATGTCAATGTTATTGCTGCATCTTATAATATTGCAAGAGGCATTAGCAGAACTGAAATGTCACTGCAATATTATTATTATTATTTTTTTACATTGCTCAGATTCATCATATAAATTAAATTTTGGATTCCTCTAAGATTTTTTTTACTTTTGTGTGTGATTTCTGCTTCTCTCTTTTTTTAAGGCAGTGTAATTACACCTATTTTTAAATATACTGTTAGGACAACTTCTTCTAGAAACTCAGAGAGACTATCATTTCACACTTAACCCATTAAAATCTTTGCTAATACCCAAATATGCTAACAAATCCAACAGTTTTCTGTCATCAATTACTGAAATAACTGCTTTTCCCTCTGCCACAGCCACATACTGGATTTTTCTTTAAGTCTTCTCTCTTCCATGATTTCTTCCCTCTTCTCTCTCTCTTTCCCCCCCCCCCACCCCCCTTTCTATTCCTTCCTGCACTGGGGTAGTTTTTTACAGCCCTGCCCTTTTCCAATTAACACCTACAATGGGCCAGCCATTGTCCTAGACTCTGAGCACACAAAACATTGACTCAGTTCATGTTTCCCCACTTTCTCACTCTGGTAAACTTCCTCTCTTCTTGAATCCTGAGCTAAAAACTCCATGAGAGCTTTCCCAATTTCCTCCAGACAAAAATAATCCCTTTATACTTCTGCTGAAGGTAGCTAATAATTATAATATTTAGTTACAAAGAAATGCTGTTAGAATAAACAAAGTTGGAGGTGGTATGATGTGTGCTCCATTATGGAGAAGGTTAGTACAGGATTACAAATTTGTGATAGAAAATTTACAAACGAGATAACTGTGGATAAGCACAAGATGACTATAATCAAATTCACAGTTACTCAGACTTCTCCAGTTCACTGGCCATGAAGAACAAAATTCAAGCTTGTGACTATGGGAAGGTTGTTAATCACAGCATCTAGAGGTCCTGGTTCAGGTCTTGGTCCTGTCCCCTACTAGTTGTTTAGCACTGGGCAATTGATTTAATCCATTTGACTCTGAATTTCTGTACATCTGTATTCTGAACGTCTGTAAAATTGATAAATCTTCCATGAGTTAGACAACCCCTAATGTCCCTTTCCCTTATAAATTCTATAATTTGAGAAATTTTAAATGCCCTCAGGGGATTAGATCTTGGTGGTTTATCCACTCTTATGTGACGAACTGCCTTGTCTCTAGATGCTACCGACATTTAAGTATACCGGATTTTGTAGTTATTTTATCTTAGTCTTGCTAGATGCCTGGCTGTGGTAGGTAAGGCTTTTGTTTTGCTTGGGTCTTGTTCCTGCTGCCTCATACTGTGTCTTAAAAACAATACAGTGGTCTGAATGAAGTGAGATGAGGATAAATATTGTCCTCACAGTGATGGTAGCCAAAGTTCAGCAACTAGAGAGCAGGCTAATGGCCCATTTCCTCTTGTGGATAAGCATGGGTGGAAGCCAAAGGTGCTCTGTTGAATTCTGCTTCCTGTATACACTCAGTGTCATTGTGTGTGTACGCAGGCCACAGTTTAGAAAGGATGCCAAGTGGAATTTCACACCAGGTTTGGAGGAAGGGAAAGAAAACAGAGTGAACTTACTTCCCTTCTCTTCACCACATTCCCACACTTTGCCAAACAGAAGGGATGGCTCCCATAGAACACACATGTGTAGAGGGTACAAATCTGGGTGACCACAAAGGTGAACCAAATCACAATGATCGCTTTTGCCTTGTCTCAGCAATGACTCCAGGCGGTGATCACTGACATGACGGAGGGAATGTGCCTTCCTGCCCTCTGTTGACAGAGATGCTCATGATGACTAATTTTCCAGCTCCTGGTTATCTTGTGATCTGGTGGCACACCTGTAAACAGGGCCTTTTGTGCTGTCCCCTGATAATGCCTGGGGATTTATGAAGTAAAAAAAATCCCTCACCATTGCCATGGGAAGGATTAGAAAGGTACTAAACCTAACTATGGAATCATGTCAGGAAAAGTCAGCGCAGGAAAAGAGAGAGAGAAGCCAGCAGAGGAAAGCACTCGATAGCTGCAGAGGCTAGGGACATTGTTCAAAAGAAGCTTCAGCAGAGTCAAGTCAACGAATCGGTAAACTGGAGAGCAACTAAATGTGGGTGATTGCTCTTCTCTGTGCCTCAGAGTACTGTTTTTGAAATCGACCCATGCTAGAGCAGTGTCGCGAAGGCTGAACGAAGGAATGCGAAGCACTGAACTGTACACATATTAAGATTCCAAAAATATAAAATATTGTTATTCATGGAATAAAATAAAGAGTGAGTGATTAAGAAAAAAGCATAGTCATTTTGGAGAAGAAAAGTGAGAAAATGTGGAAAATAGCAAAGTATAATTGTCTTAAACTACAGAAGGAAGAATGGAGATGAATCATCCATTGAGATTATAAAATGGAACTTCACAAATATAATGAGGCATCATTTTGTTTTATTTTGATATAGAGAAGTGAGTAAAAATGGAGATTGAAAACAAATCTAGCAATCCAATATGCTTAAACTGAGAATTTAAAAGTAAATTAAAAAAAAAATCATAAGCAGGTGTCAGAGCAACTAAAGAAAAATAAGTATGGAGGCAAAGGCCAAGCTCAGGAGAACAGGGAAATCCTGCAGCCTCCCGGTAACCTGAGTAACTTCCTTCCCAGTTACACTCATGGAAGACGTGTTAGGAGAACAATTTGTAAACAACTTGATGTATTCTGGATCTGACCAATCATAGTTAGCAATCTTTTAAGTCAGGTTATCACTGTCCTCAACAGGGTACTAGTGCCTCTATGTGAGAACTGTCCAATGACTGTGGGGCTTGGATGCTCTGGCAGAATCTGCTGGCTGCCTTCCACCATGGCATATCCTCCCTGGACTGCGTGAAGGAATTATATTATTTAAATTAACTGGAAATATACTTCATTAGGAGATGAATCTCTAGTGTGCAACAAATAAGTGACTTGTTAAACCAGCCTTGAACTTTCATAAGTTTACAATGTCTGTTAAAAAAGTGAACCGGAAATATATACACACAAAAAACTTTGTGAATAGAAACTTCTTCGAGCACTGTGTGTGTGTTTGTGTATGTGTGTACCCACACACATGTATATACATATCACAATGCTAGTTATACTAGTTGGTTTTGCTGCCGTGAAAATAAAATGGAAAGTTGCCGAGGAGGCTAAGAATAAATTGTGGAAACAGACATTGAGAACCTGTGCCCTCCAGTCTCTGCAGATGTAAATAATTATAAGGAATGAAATGGTGGGTTTGGCTAACCTGCTATGCTTGGAAGGCGACTCACACGTGAGACTGAATGGGAAAGTGAGCTCTCATCTATGTTGTGAAGTCCTGGTGTACTTAAAGATCCAGGATGTCATCTAGAATTTTGAAAGTTACATACTTTCTAAATAGATCTAGTTATCTGAATGCCTGAAACTGCAGACATTGATACATATAGTCCATAGTTGATTAGATTCTTGATTCTTTGATAACTGGTATTCCTCAACTTTTGAGGAAAATTGTTTTCCTGTGGGAAAATTACTGTCCTTTATTTCTAATATAGAATGCTGCCATTTGAGTCTTTTTCTGTTCCATTGTTGTACAATAAGTTAAAAAAGGCTCTCACAAGTTATCCTTGCAGTTAATTCTTACAAGGAAAAGAATCATGATACTAGAAAAGAGACACTTTTCATTTAGAGAATGATAGGAAAACATCATTTTGTATGCATAAAATTTGCTTGACAAGATACAAAGGATTAACATATAAAATTCTATATCCAATCCTGAATATGTGTTTAAGGTATAACAAAGTTTTTATTTATTATCATGCCAATTACTATTATTTGTATTTATAAAAGAAAATGTAAATCTAAATATTTATGTCCATCAGAGATTCCAATAAGAAAACCTGAGCTGAGCTGTGTGGAGGGTTGATCACAGTTGATGAGACATATAGCCAGTATGCTGTGTGTAACCGTAAGCTTCTCAGATTTGGGAGAAAATTAAGTTTCGAATGGAAATTTCTTGGGAAATAATAATTTGAGATTCCTCCGATGACAAGCAGATTCCTCTAGCATTTGGGCACGTGGTGCAGCGACATCAGGGAATACACATCCAGTATCACCTATCTAAACACACAGTCTGAGAGCTCTTCAGTACAGTCTGCACCAACTGCATGTTGTTGTGTGGGGGTTGATGTTGACTTACTTCTTAATGTCTTATGTGAATTTAAGCTTAGGTTAATAAGCCACTGGTGAAAGTTCTTTTTCTCTACAGTTGTTTACACATTATTTAGATAATAGCCTACATTTAAGTTTAATTCGCACGTCTCTGAATGAGCCAAAATTTATTCCTGTATCTTGCTTCTATTTAGATATATCTATTGTTTTTTTGATTTGTGTTTGCTTCCCCAAAGTACTCACCAGAAGTCTCCTGGTATGGCTGCTTCTATGTAATTTGGGATAAATCCCTGAGATCGATTTAGAGATATAGCAGATGATTTATGGAATTGGGAATGGAATATGTGAATACAAACTTTCTCAGTTTTTACAAATTAGTTTAGTCAGTTAGGAATTATTAAAAACAGTCCTTTTAATCTGTCTACAAAATTAGAAAAGGTGGCCGGGCTCGGTGGCTCAGCCTGTAATCCCGCGACTTGGGAGGCTGAGGTGAGTGGATTGCCTAAGCCCGTGGGTTCAAGACCTGCCTGGGCAACTTGGTGAGACCTCATCTCTACAATAAATAATAAAAAAAAAATTAGCCGGGCATGATAGCGCATGCCTATAGTTCCAGCTACTTGGAAGGTTGAGGCGGAAGGATCGCCGGAGCCCAGCAGGTCGAGGCTGCGGTGGCCAGGAGCGGCCACTGCACTCCAGTCTGGGCGACAGAGTGAGACTCCACTAAAAAAAAAAAAAAGGTAGAAAAGGTGAACTCAATCAGAACAAGTCTTGATGCATTTTACATATACTACCTGGTTGTGCCCTTTTGGCCAAAATCCAGTGATACTGATTCTGTTAAATCAATATTAGTAGGGAATTTGAATACCCAACAAATATTGAAAAAATTACTTTTTTTCAAAATGAACAAACTTTATCGGTTCCTCAACGTTCACTGCAAATGCCGTGGTTTGATAACTGAAGGTAAGCTTTGCAACACAGGAAGCAAAATGTTAGGTCAAAACTCAATTATGTGAACACCCTTATGATACTAAATCCTTTACCAACGTCTAAGTCATTTCTGGGAGCATCTCATCTTTGGGCCTGTGGGAAATTTTGCCAGACTGTGAAATAAATTAATTCCCCACCAGAACTTCCTAACTTTAGTATAAACGACCTTTACCAAGAAAGAGTGGAGAAAGGTGTGTTTTAAATTGTCAGTTGAGGCCGGGCTCGCTGGCTCAGCCTGTAATTCCAGCACTTTGAAAGGCCGAGGCGAGTGGATTAACTGGGCCTGCGAGTTCAAGACCAGCCCAGTAACTTGATGAGACCTCCTCTCTACAATAAAATTAAAAAATTAGCCAGGCGTGGTAGCATTCGCCTGTGGTTCCAGCTACTTGGAAGGCTGAGGTGGAAGGATGGCTGGAGCCTAGCAGGTTGACACTGGGGTGGCTGTGAGCATGTCACTGCACTCCAGCCTGGGCGACAGAGTGAGATTCCAACTCAAAAAATTTAAAATAAAATAAATTGTCAGCTGATCCTGTCATTGTTGACTCTGGGAAAGCAGTTGGCTTCTATCTTTACCTGCAGGCACGTCACTCAAGTCTTGTTTGTTACCGGTTTCTAAAAACTCCTCAACCTCCCAGCATCACTTCTGATCCTACACCCACTACAAAATTCACTTAATTTGTCCTTTATATCACTGGGGACCTTTTCCCTAAATTTCCAGGACATAACTTGCTGATTAAATAAACAATTCTTTACCAAGCAGATATATTTGTATGTACATAGTAGCTTTGGTGGACTTTGTTTTAAAGCTAAAGAAGGAAAGTTTGGCGGGGCTTGGTGCCTCAAGCCTGTAATCCCAGCAATTTGAGAGGTCGAGGTTAGAGGACTGCCTGAGCTCAGGGTTTCAAGACCAGCCTGGGCAACTTGGTAAAACCTCGTCTCTACAATAAATCAAAACAATAAGCCAGGCGTGGTAGCTCACGCCTGTGGTTCCAGCTACTTGGAAGACTGAGGTGGAAGGATCACCTGAGCCCAGCAGGTGGAAGCTGTGGTGGCTGTGAGCACGCCACTGCACTCCAGCCTGGGTGACTCCAATAGAAGACGGA
>NW_007260351.1:500244-524104 GCF_000164805.1 Carlito syrichta
CCCGGCCGCCGCAGCCTCGCCTGCTGGGCTCCGGCGAGCCTTCCGCCTCAGCCTTCCGAGGAGCCGGAATTACAGGCACGCGCTACCACGCCCGGCTGGTTTTTTGTAGAGATGAGGTCTCGCTGCCCAGGCGGGTCTCGAACCCGCGGGCTCAGGCAATCCACTCACCTCAGCCTCCCAAAGGCGCGGGATTACAGGCTGAGCCACCGAGCCCGGCATGCAGGGAATTTTTTACTGGATACTATTGTAAAGAGTCTTTCTGGTTCGAGAATTGAATCACTACTGCTTCTGTAACATGTGACAGATTTGTTCTCTTCTCCCACCCTCCCTTCCTCTCTCCCTCTCTCTCCCAGCCAACATTGGCACCCTGGTTATTCTCAGGCTGCTCTACATAATTGGCCTCTGAGTAGATGAAGCTGCCACCTGTTCACAAATACAACAAATGCCTCTCCTCTGAGAGTCTGATTTAGCTGAACTGTGATGGGATAATGGACCCAGACAGCAATTTCACATCTGTGTAAACATCGATTCACTTCTCACTCAGTCTGATTGTTTCTTATAATAGTGTAAGTATTATATCTTAATAACAGCAATTTAATTATTAACTTGATCTTATTGGTTTTAAGTAATTCTTCTACTTTAACCTTTCCGTTTTTTTACTTTATCAACTTATTCTTGCTTGCACTGAGAATATGCTGTATCCAAATCACGCAATCAAAAGCAAACTTAGCTCTCCCCAAAGACATCCCCCAATACAGGATAAAATAATTAGGGTATCACATTTCTGGGCCTTCATTTTTCATCTTGTCTAGCTCAGAGAATACAGAGTTCACAAAATAATATTCTTATTCATTTTTAATGTATGGAAATCATTAAAGAATTTTGAATAACAGAGATAAGCAGCATTAATACGTAGCTGGAAACACATTGTGATTTAAAAGGATTAACTGTCATTATATTATACACCAGATTAATTGGCTAAAGAATCTCATAGCTACTGGGGTATTTCTAACTGCATGCACGGTAGTAAGCACTATCTTCTGTAAAAGAGTGCCTGAAAGAGATTTACAAATTCTCCTCACATTGAAGACTTGATGACATATGTAACTTCTCCTTAAAATAAGTGATTTAAGAACTAGTGAACCAGACCTCACTATATCAAGACTACTACTCCATTGTTCATTGGAAATATTACCAGTGCTATTTGTAAAATACGTATCCCCAAATGGGGAACTTTAACATGATGGTGAAGTTGATTCCTAAAGAAACAATTACACCCTCCAAAAAAAGATGGATGAAATGCAAATTTCACCATCTTCTAAGATGACCCTGATTCTTAATTTTTAAAAATATTGTCCAAAGATAATATTTTATCCAAAATCTCAAAAAGATTGAAGAAATGTGTCATAACTTCTTTGACTACCATATCTAGTTAGAAAATGAGTCTTTATCAAAAAATCCAAATTTTGTAATTGTCATGTTCTTATGATTAGTATTTATGGAAAAAATATATATTACATATTAAAATATATATAATGCATAATAATAAAAACATATAAGGGCTGAGTGTGGTGGGCCATGCCCATAATCTCAGCATTTTAGGAGGCTGAGATGAGAGGATCCCTTGAGTCTAGGAGTTTGAGAACAGCCTGGACAACATAGAATTCTGACTCTACAAAGCATTTTTTAAAAGTAGCCTGGCATGGTGATGCACACCTATAGCACTGGTACTCAGTAGGTTAAGATGAGAATATGGCTTGAGCCCAGGAGTTTGACTGTCTCTGCATTCAGCCCCCTCATATCCATAGGCTCCATATCCATAGATTCAACCATAATATTCAGGGAAAAATTTTTTAAAATAATACAATATAAAATAATAAAAATAAAAACCAGTGCAGTATAACAATAATTTACGTAGTATTTGCATTATATTAGTTATTGTAAGTAACCTAGAGGTAATGTAAAGTGTGCAGGAAGATGTGTGTAGGTAACATGCAAACACCATGTTATTTTACATTAGCGACTTGAGCATCTGCAAAATTTGACATCCAATCCCCACAGATACAGAGGCCTGTACTAATTGTAGCAGGCAGTGGGGAAGTAAGACTTTGGCCAAGGAAGTAACTTACAAAGAGCTTTCGAGGTTGCTGTGGTTGCAGTGTTCAGGAGAAAGGACAGATTGGCACTCTCCTCCAGGGGTCTTATGCAAGGGACTGCAGTGTGTATTGTGCAGACAATTAACACTTTGTTTAAAAGACCCAACACATTTGTCTGGAAACAATCACTTTATCTGTTATAAAATGACTACTTGTAGCATGGAAGTAGGAGAGAAATATGCATGTAGATGTGAACGATGAAAGGAGAGGAAAGAGAAGTAGGATTTTGCATTTTGAGGACATTTATTGTTTTGAGAAAGAACATGTTATTTATACTTTCTGTAAATGCTTTCAATATTGAAGATATTTCAAGACATAGATGCTGTCTCCCCAGGAAACCAGGCAAGATGATGGCAAGCTAAAATAGAAGTGATGCAAGAACCTGATGTCTGTATCTAGGTGCATGACCCCCCTCCTCTTGTATACCTACAACCACGCCAGCAGCTTCAAATCTGCAGACTCAGAGTACAGGCTGGGTAGCACCAGACACTCCAGTGATTCTGGAGTTATTTTACATCACTTCTAAAAGTGTGTTTCTTTTCTTTTAATACTAAGACAACTTCAACTTGATCGTGAACTCTTAACTACCTCATCACCAAACATTAGAGAAAAATAGAGGATCACATTAGATGAAGTTTCAAATACTTTTAAATTTGACCAGTCAACTCCAATTTAAACACTGTTGTTAAAACGCAATAGCATTAATGGTTAGACAAACTAAACAGAGTAAGGATGATTTGGGGTACTTATTTTGTGTGTACACAGTGCCCAAAACATTGTAAATGAAAACTGAAACATATGAAGTAAATTAAGATTGATCTCAATTTTCAAATGGTTGTTTGCCCTTTTAATATTAGTGGAGGGATGGAATGCTATCTGTTCTTATGAAGAAATGTATAGAATAATCATTTTTACTTTGGCATAAATAAGGCAAAATTTACAAATTACCTTTCCTATCCTCCAGGCATCCTGCAGTAATCTCCCATCGAGATTTAAACTCGGGACCTCCAGAGCACAGATGGTGAAGACCTTATCTTCTTGCTAATCACAGCATGCAGCATGTAACTTGGTCTGATAGGGCAGTCACTTGAAATATAATGCTTCTTTGAGTCTTCTATTTGCCTCCATTTTTTAGATAAATGTTTTATTTTTATCAACAATAAATATTTCATTTATATTTGGCCTATTCCCACAAACCAACTTGGAGCAGACAAAACCCACAGAAACAATCCCATCTGCTAGATTTAAGTTTGGCTGGTAGTATGTAAACAGTATTCCAAATTTCTTCCTTCTGGTATTTATTGTCAAGCAGCTTACTTCAAGTTGTATGTTTAAGTTTTGCTAAGCACAAAATAAACTGAATAAATCTTTTGGAGAAACAAATGGAGAAGTACAAGATTAATGCTATGATCTAAATAATTCCTTATTTTCAACAGATAAATGATGACCCTGATAAGATACTGCCATGGATTTTTTCCTTCCAATTTTTTTTCAGACTTATGAGTATCTCATGCTGGTTTACCTAAGACAGGCATTTGAATTGTATTAATATTTCTTTTAATTTTTTTCTCAATTACATACACACACACACACACACACACACACACACACACACACACACACAATACATATGGTAAATATGCAGCAGAAACTGCCTGCAAAAGAGAAGGAATTTGAGAACACAATCAAAACAAAGAACTCTATCAACCAAAGAATTACCTTATTATCACTAGATGTTATTATTACTTGGCCCAATTTTCAGCCTTCTCACATTATGCTTAAGAAGGAAGATTTAAGATATAAAGAGGTGAGAAAGAAAAAATTCAAAGTCTTTAGAACACTTGTTCATACTCTTTTAAAGACATTAAATATACCGTGTGAAAAAGGTAGAGAAATCACTTCATTTTCAGTCACATTCTAATGAACAACATGTTGCAAATGCCCTATCAAAGATAAATTAAGAAACACACATAAAAGTGAGCATTTAAACAATAATTCTTATGAAACAGACTCAAAAACTTAATAGGTCAGAGGCAATTTGGAGCATGTCAGCATGTGCTCCAGAACATGGCCTGGCTACAATTCTGTCAGGATAGATGTTCTTTCCTGTAAGGGTCTGGAGAGTAGTTTAACTGACACAATGGAAAGGTGAACAAGAAGGACAGGTGGTGCGGGTAACAAAGCATCAATTCTGACGTGTTTACTCTCACAACATTTGAAGTTAATAATTAGTAAAGCTATTTCTAAAAGGAGCAATTTAGGCAATATTTACTACTTCTAGAAAGAACAATATGTTGTCACTTGCCTTTAGTGTATGTTATTGTGTAAGCACTTGTTGAATCCTTTGTGATATGTGTTATGCAACCTCACATCCAGAGAGAATGGATACTATAGAATAACTACAGTTCTATTTCTTCTTTTTCTATTTTGGGTAATTAAAAAAATCATATTTGCCTATTAGACATCTTTTTTATTTAGAGGACTTCTTGACAAAAAAAGCAGAAAATTTTCTATTAAAAGCCTGTTTATGGATGACATCATATGGTAGAAACACTGTTTTTCACAATAAGTGACTTTTACCAGATATAATAATTTTAAGGCCTTTTAAGTGTTCAATCTGTACTGTGCTACTCCTATGAATTTAAAATAACTCATAATTAAATTAATATTTTAATACCTTAACAATAACTGCAACAGCTCTGGAAACTTCTTCTATTTTATCCACAGAAGAGTTTAATTCTCCTACTCCTAAAATCTGGTTCATAAAACTTTAACTTTGCCACACAATTCACATATTCCATCAAAATGTTGGGAGTAAAATATTCTAATAAAAAATTATATTTAAATTGCACTGAAATTTTTAACTTAAGAAAAAGGTATAAACTTTGATGGCATCAGGATAGGAAGCAACTGTAAAGCAGATAATTTTGTCCAAGAAGTATCACAGGTCAAAATGATTTATTCAGATAGTAACAGATAACATGGAGCATAACTCCTGCATGAAACAAATGCCTGTTATTGTCACAGCGGAGAGAGTGACCTTTTCAACTTTCAAAGGCTCCACCTCTGTGAATTATTGGCAATTTCCTCCCCATTGGGAGGCATCCCCTTCCTCAGCACCATGTTGTCTGCCTTTCTGTATCTGTGTACCCAGTAACCAGATTAAAAACAAAGCGTCGGCATGTTGAATGTTTTTTGCAGTGCAAACCACAGCTTTTGCCAGAACTCCTTTTTTAAACAAAATATAGAATTTTGACCAAAATCTGTCATGAGAGCATAGCCTAAGAACCACATTGAGAATGCTTTTGTTCCATCGTCCTGATTAGAGAGGACCATTCAGGGTGATCACGGGAAGGGAATAGAGAACAAGGACATTGGTATGAAACTTTCCATTTGTAGGAAAATAAAGATTAGCTGTGGTTTTATTCTTACCATTTTAAGGAATTAACTCTTACACTAATTGAGTCTAATACTCCCAGTTCACAGGGAAGGGCAACAACAAAGCCCGACTGGAAGCACTCAGTGCTGAGCAAGACTTGACCAGGCTGAGTTCCCTAAGTCACCCCTGTGCCTGGATTCTTCGGGCACCAGCACTGTTTTAAATAGTCTCAAGAAATTTCATCTGCAATTCTAACAGGTCTTGTGTTATTTTACATGTCTGTGGAAATTTTTCCCTTTCCAAAGTGCTTTTAATCTATTATTTTATTTGCTTCTTGTAACAACTCTTTGTTATAAATGAAGAAATTGAGGTAAACTGATCTTAACTTTTGAGATCATGAACAGAGAGAACCAAAAAGAAAAAGAAAAAAAGCCCAACTGGGGTAAAAAAAAATCTTTGCTTTTAAATCCATCCTGCTTGCCATTAGACAGTTCTGTATCCTTGGAAGCCCCAGCTGGCTTCAGGGCTTTGCTGTTCCTGATCATCAAAAGTTTAGTAAGGCTCCCACAGGACTGGATGAACTAAGGGTCTTTCTAAGTCCTGATGAATTTCCAGGTTATTGAAAAAACTACCAGAACTACCAGGTTAAATTATCTGAGTCAGTGTTTTCTAGAGTAATAGCTCTATTATTTGCCAATTGCTAAGGTACTTATAAGTTAAGCTGTTTATCAAAACTGCATTTGGAAAATCAAAGTTCTCTATGGGAAGTGTCAACACTGTTTAAGAAGACTTAGTGGGGACTTCTGACTCTAGCAAAGAGAAGAATTTGAATTCCTGAAACTGTGGCACCCAAATCACCTAAAATTGCTAGTTAGAAGTTTTAAGAAATTTTTACCAATAAAGATTATTCATTTATCTATTAAACATTGCACATCCTCTATACATAAAACTGAGAACAGGAAGGAGATGGAAAGAGAATTTAAATTGGAGTAAATATGTGTATATTCACTTCAATTTTCAGTACAGATTGTTACAAACACACAAATTATAGGACATCAAAGAAGACAGACACAGGACTATGTTAATCTTTTAAAGCAGTATGTGTTCTTCTGGCTGGAGTAGAGATACTAAAATGGACTTAAGTTGTTATACAGGCAAGAGAGAAGTCTCAGAGAAACTGGGAGAGGGGAGGGAGAGAGAGATCAGGCAGGAAGGAACATTGAGGTTAATAATAAATATAGCATAAAGACTGAAACCTTACATGTGACTTGCTTTCTCCTTTCTGTTAGTACACCACCCTAGCCCCACCTATACTGCCTTTGCTTTATTTAAGTTCAACATTACATGGCTGACCTCAGGGAGAATGGTGGGGATTAGAGAGACCAAAGGCTTTGCCATGGCTCCCAGATATGTGCCCAAGCCCAGGACAGAAGGACACCCATGGAAACATCATGTGAGTCCTGTGCATGGAGCAAAGACAGTTAGGATAGACGAATTAATGCTAGTCTCATTAGGAATATCCCTCTATTATGAAATGGGACAGATTACAGAACACTGCTACTTATTAGTTCACAGATATATCCATGGTGACAACCAAACACATTTTCCTTTGGTATTTCATCATTTTCCTCTTCTGACTTACTAATTTCCTCCTTGGAATGGAAATTCACCTATAGTATTTTCTTCTTTTTTTTCTTTCTTCTTTCTTTCTTGCTTATATGTGTGTGTGTGTGTGTGTGTGTATAAATTTTTTTTTTCTTTTTGAGTCAGAGTCTCATTCTGTCATCCAGGCTGTAGTGCAGTGGCATGCTCATGGCTATAACAGCCTCAACCTGCTGGGTACAAGCAATCCTTTCACCTCAGCTTCCCAAGTAGCTGGGACTATAGAAGCATGCCACCATGCCTGGCTAATTATTATTATTTTTTTTGTAGAGATGAGGTCTCACTATGTTGCTCAGGCTGGTCTTGAACTCCTGGGCTCAAGAGTTCAAGTTCAAAGTGCTGGGATTACAGGCATGAGCCACCATGCCTGGCTTGATAAAATATTTTTTCAAATATTATTAATTCCTTGCTAAAGTGACAAAAAGGAAGGGAATGTAAGAGAGAAAAAATAAAGTAAAAGCAGAATCCAGAGGTTGTAAACTAGCTCTGAAGGTGACTTCTAGGTGGGGCCATCTATCAAATACTGGAAACATTCAATATTGGCTTTGGGTCAAAAGGTTAAAGAACAAAGTCTATAGACTTCCTAAGCCAGGAAGGATAGTAGAAATACTGAACTAAGAAGAAGAACACAACAAGCTGCCCCTAGTATAAGGGAAAATTGATATAAAACTAATAGAAATATGTATTGTCATGGTAGAAGCAAAAAAAATCCTGATTATTAAAAATGATGAGATATTGAAATGATAAGCGATATTGAAAATATATACAAACATAAAACCAGAAACAATTAAATGGAGCAAGCAGTTTTGTAAAAGAACTAATCACAACTTTTAAAAACAAAGGTATAACATTTTTTAAAATTGCCCTTACATTAAGAGAGGATTACACACTAGCAAAAAGAGAATTAGTAAACTGGAGGACAAACCTAGAATGTGGCACAAAGAGAAACAAGCAGAAAATATAAAATATAGATTAAAAGAAGATAGAGAATAAAGTCTAGAGAAAAAAGAAAGAATGGGAAAAGGCATTCACAGAGATAGCAACAGAAGTGTTTCCCGAATAACTGAATACTGCTCAGATTCAGAAAGCCCAGCTCAGTTAAAACATGTCCTAGAGACATTAAGAGCCTCCAGAAACACAAGGCAAATTGAGTATAAAGAAATTATATTTATACTAATTTCTGACCCCTCAGAAACTGTAAAAGCAAGAATATCATATAGTATTCTCAAATGACTAAGAAAAATAAAGTTGATCAAGCAGTGAAACTACCTTTCAGAATAAGAGCATAATAAAATCATTTATAGACAAACAAATGGAGACAATTTGACACCAAGAGACTCTTGCAAAGGGATCTTTAAAGATGACTCCAAGAAAACAAATGTGATCTCAGGTAGGAGACCTGAAATACACAGGAGAATAATGATCAAAGAAACCAGTAAGTAGGTAAGTCAATACAGTTTGAGTTAAGAAATATCTGTGTAAAATAGATATAATAACTTTAAAAAACAACTCAATATAATAACTTTAAAAAACAAAATTAAAATATGGACAAGACCAGCATGTAAGACAGGAGGAAGCAATGAAAGTCAAATGTCTAAGGATCTTGTAATATTATCTTGTAACATATACCAGAATAGGGTAAAGTTATTGACATTAGATTTTTTATAGTATTCATGTTAAATTTTATAATGCATCTCTGAAAAAAATAAAAATAAGTGATTAAACTTCCAAACTAGCAGAAGAAGAAAAAGTAGCAAAGTGAAAAAAATAGTCCAAAAGAAGACAAATAAGGATAAGATAAAATGTATAAAATTAGGGCAAATATACATCTCAAAAATATGAATGATAAGGGCTCGGTGGCTCAGCTTGTAATCCTGCACCTTTGGGAGGCTGAGGTGAGTGGATTGCCTGAGCCAGCGGGTTCGAGACCCGCCTGGGCAGCAAGACCTCATCTCTACATATATCAAAAAATCAGCCGGGCATGGTAGTGCGTGCCTGTAATTCCAGCTACTTGGAAGGTTGAGGCGAAAGGATTGCTGGAGCCCAGCAGGCGAGGCTGTGGTGGCCGGGAGCGGCCACTGCACTCCAGTCTGGGCGACCGAGTGAGACTCCAACTCAAAAAAAAAAAAAAGAATTAAATTTGTTTCAGTAATCATAACAGTTGTAACTGCATTAATTGTAATTACATTACTTCTTCCACTGTAAAGTAAATATTTCAAACTGTATTTTAAAAGAAAAAACATCAACGACAGCTATGAGTTACCCATAGTTTGTTTTTATTTTTTCAAGATGGCGAATTAGAGCCTTCCAGCATGCTTTAGCCTCCTGAAAATAGCAAAATAGTGCATAAAAACCAACTGGGTGAGCTTCTATTCAAGAAGGAAAACAAGAATTCAAACAGGAATAGTGAAGGACACCCAGATGCTGAGGGGGAGAAGGTGGGTAAGCAGCTGCTGTGTCAAAGTTCAGCAGATAACCGTGACTGAAGCTTCAATGAGACAGGCAGGAATCTCCTATGATTCGTTGTTCCACTAGAGACCTGCCCAAACCAGGCCACAGGAGAGAACCTTGCTCCTTTGCAAACCCAGGAGCTTACTTGGAGAGAGGCAGAGAGATGGTGAGAGGGTAAGACATCTGGAAAAACTGCAGGCATTCTACAAGACTCAGGTCTGAAAGGAGGATGCCATTTTCAACCCAGGCTCATGCAAAGTTGTTTGGTGACCTGGTAGTGGCAGCCGCCACAAGCATTTTAGTCTCAGACCAGAGAGAGTGGCACACTTGCTCTGGAGTGGGGGAAGGACTCCCAAGCCAGAATTGAGCTAGCATGTGGAGAGCACCCCAGAAGTAGGTGATGGAATTGGGCTCACTCCCATTGCAGGACTTGAGCAGGAGTGTTCATGCAGCTGTGGTCTCTTCTGGGCCACAAAACTTTCCTCCAGGGACAACTTTGTGACCTGGAATCACTCTGCATGGGTCATTGCTGGGTGCTCTGGTCAGTCAGGTGCATGTAACCCACCAGTACTGAGGAGCAGGAGGGAGGTGGACCCCACTCCTGCTCACCTGGGCCAGCAGGCTGAGTCACCCCTCCTCTCCTGTGCAGGGATCTTGGTGCAGAGGATCCTCCTCCACTCCAGGCCCAGGCATATCTCCAGGCACTTGGCATACCCACTCCCTGAATTAGCTGCCTGAGCTGCCCTCCCTCTTCCTGCAAATACCTTGTTATGCCACCTGTTTCTCTGTTCCTAGCAAGGGACATACTTTCAGGCATTTGGAGCACCCACTCATTTGGATTAGCAGACATAGCTGCCCTGCCTTTTCTGTTTAGAGATTTCACTGCAGTGATGTTCCCTTTGCTCCACATTGGGACATACTTTCAGGTACTTGGAGCACTCTCTCTTCTGGATTAGGACTTTAGACTGCTTGTTCTTCCCATCCAGAGAACTTGAGGCAATGAAGGCTTCTTAACTCTACTCCTAGGCACATAAATGGGTGCTTGGCAGCCACCCACCAGACCCACTATCATAGCAGGTGCTTGTGCCTGCCATTGGGGGAGCTGCAGGTGGGCCTGCCCAGTCCGGGCCCACTCTTCTTGGTTTCACCCCCCAGGGTTGAGCGGAAAGTACAGACCACTGTGCAATCCAAGATCAACTTGTTGCCTGAAGCAACAGAGAGTCTCTCCCAGTACACAAGGGTGAAATATATACACATCTGCACCTGAATAGGCCACAGCCAGTTCATTCCCGCAAGTGCCACTTATTGACCTGGGGTTGAATGGCAGGACACACTGGGAAATCTGCTGACACAAGAGCACATTCCTAGGGAATGAGATAAGCTTCTGTAGATCTCTACCACTGTGGCCCCACAGGAGGCAGTGACTATACAAAATCAATGTGAAGGAAAAAACCCTAAGAGAAGCAAGAGAGAAACATCAAATCATCTATAAAAGAAATTCCATAAGTCTGACAGCAAATTTTTCAGCAGAAACTCTGTAAGCCAAAACAGATTGGTGGCCTGTTTTTAGCCTCCTTACAGAAAAATAAACATCAGCTAAGAATTTTATATCACGCAAAACTAAACTTCAAAAATGAAAGATAAATAAAATCTTTCCTAGACAAACAAATCCTAAGGAAATGTGTTACCACTAGGCTGATCTTCAAAAAAGTGTCCAAAGGAGTTTTAAACATGAAAACAAAATGACAATATCCACCATCATAAAAGGTCACATAAGTACGAAGCTCATAGAGCATATGAGGCAATTACACAATTCAAAGCCCATGGAAATGCCAATACTCTGATGGGAATAAAGCCTCACATGCCAATATTAACCTTGAATGTAAATGACCTAAATTCTCCACTTTAAATATACAGAGTGACAAATTAGATTTTAAAAAGATCCAACCATCTGCTGCCTACAAGAAACCCACTTATTGACTAAAAACAGTGACCAACACAAATGGATAGAAAAAGATATACTATATGAATGGAAAACAAAAAAAAAGCAAGAATAGTCATCTCTATATCAGATAAAACATACTGTTTAGACAAGGCAAAGAAGGGCATTATAAAATATAAAGTGTTCAGTACAAAACAAGACATTTTAATGATCCCAAGTACATACACATCCAACACTGGAGTGCCCAGATTTATAATGCAAATACTCCTAGAACTAAGACAACACATTGGTGGCAATACAATAATAGCGGGGGACTTCAGAACCCCACCAACAGCATTAGACAGATTATTGGTATTTGCTGAAAAATCAACAAAGAAATTCTGGACTTAAACTGCACTTAACAGACATTTACAGAATATTTGATTGAGTCATCACAGATTATACGTTCTCATCTCTGCATGGAACATTCTTCAAAAACAACCATCTTCCTGACCATAAAGCGAGCCTCAATCAATTTTTTTAAATCAAAATTTTATCAAATTTCTTCTCAGACTAATAAAATAAAATTAAAAGATCAATATAAAGAGAAACTCTCAAAACTACAAAAGTACATGGAAATTAAACAACTTGCTCTTGGAAGATCTTTGGGTAAACAATGAAATTAAGGAAGAAATCCTCAAAATTTCTGAAACAAATAAAAATAGAGACATAATATACCTAACCTCTGGAATATAGCAAAAACAATACTAAGAGAAAAGTGCATAGCATTAAATGCCTACATCAAAAAAGATAGAAAAAAATCTGAAATCAGCAACTTAATGTTGTACCTCAAGGAACTTGAGAATATAAGGATAAACCAAACTAAAAGCTAATAGAAGAAAATGCATAACAAAGATCAGAACAAAGCTGATTGAGATTGAGACTAAAAAAGAAGACAAGGATTCAACAAAATAAAAAGTTGTTTCTTTGAAAGGATACACAAAATTGACAGATTGATGTTAAATTAACCAAGAAAAAAAGAGACAAGATTCAAATAAGTAAATCAGAAATTATAAAGTTGACATTACAACTGATACCACAGAAATACAAATGATCATCAGAGATTACTCAGAACACTTCTCCGTGCTGTAAATTTGTCAACTATTTATCTTATTATTTTCAGCCAGAAAACCTAGAGGAAACTGATAAACTCCTGGAGGCATAAAACCTCCCAAGATGGAACCAGGAAGAAATAGAAATCTTGAACAGGCCAATAAAGAGAAATACGATTAAATCAATAATAAAACTCTTTTGATAACAACAAAAAAAGGTCCAAGATCAGATGAATTTATACCTGAATTTTGCCAGATGTATAAAGAAGTACTGGTACCAATCTTACTGAAACTAGTCAATGAAATTGAGGAGAAAGGATTCCTCCCTAATTTATTCTACAAAACCAGTATCGCCTTGATACCAAAATCAGTCAAGGACGCAACAGTGAAAAATTATAGGCCAATACCCCCGATGAACATAGATGCAAACATCTCAACAAAATACTAGCAAACCAAATCCAGCAGGACATCAAAAAGAATTCATCAAATTGGATGGGTTTTATTTCAGGAATGCAAGGATGGTTCAACATCCACAAACCAATAAATATGATTCACCACATAAACAGAACTAAAACCAAAAGCCACATGATCATCTCAACAGATGCAGAAAACATCTGGTCAAATCCAACATCTCTTCAAGATAAAAACCCTCAAAGAACTAGACATCAAAGGAACATACCTGAAAATAATAAGATAAATAGTTGACAAACTTACAGCCAGCATCATACATAATGGAGGAAAGTTTAAAGCATTCCTCCTAAGAAATAGAACAAGACAAGTATGCCCACCATCACTCTTCTGTTCAACATAGTACTGGAAGTCCTAGCAATCAGGCAAGAGAAGGAAATAAAAGGCATCCAAATTACAAAAGAGGAAGTCATATTATCACTGTTCCCTGATGACATGATCATACACCTAGAAAATTCCAAAGACTCTTAGACTTCCTAAATGTCTTCAATAAAGTTTCAGGATACAAAATCAGCATACAAAATTCAGTAGCGTTTCTTTATTTACACCAGTAGCGTTCTAGCTGAGAACTAAGTCAAGTGCTCAATCACATTTTCAATAGCCAAAAAAACCTAGGAATATATTTAAACAAGGAGGTGAAAAATTTCTATAAGAAAACTTCAAAACTCTTATGAAAGAAATTGTAGATGAAACAAACAAGTGGAAAAATATCCCATACTTAAGAGTTCGAAGAATCAATATTGATAAAATGAACATATTGCCCTAAGTAATTTATAGATTCACTTCAATTACTATCAAACTACCAATGTCATGTTTCAAGAATTAGAAAAAACAGTCTTAAGGTTTATATGGAATCAAAAGAGAGCCCAAATACCAAAACTATCCTATGCAAAAAGAACCAAAGTGGAGACATCACATTGCCTGCACTCAAACTATACTACAAGTCTATAGTCACAATAACAGCACGGTATTGGTACAAAAATAGATCAATGGAACAGAATAGAGAATCAAGAAGTAAAGTCACCTACAACCAACTGTTCTTCAACAAAGTGAAATAAACACATAAATAAAATAAACACTGAGGAAAGGACACCCTATTTAATACATGATACTGGGAAAATTGCCTAGTCAAAGGCAGAAAATTGATACTGGATTTCTATATATCACTATATATAAAAATTAGCCTCTTTTACCTCTGTTTGAGCACACAGGCCCAGTGTGTGCCTGCAGTATTTTCAGGGAGAGGGAGGAAGGCTCTCCCAATGCGTGACAGAGCCACCCCAGATGGCATTTTTGTTCCTAGTAGTATGACAGGTTCAGGGGGGTGGGGGAATCAACTCAAGATAAAGACTTAATAACACCCGAAACCATAAAAATCCTAGAAGAAAGCCTAGAAAAAATAATCTTTCTGAACATTAGTCTAGGCAAAGAATTTATGATGAAGACCCCAAACGCAAATGCAACACAAACAAAAACAGGCAAATGAGATTGAATTAAATTCAAAAACTTCTGCACAGTGAAAGAAATAATAACAGAGTAAACATAAAAGCTACAGAGTGAGAATACCTCCAAATTATGTCTCTGATAAAGGACAAATATCCAGAATCTACAAGGAACCCAAACAAATTAACAAGAAAAAAAAAAGACAACTCCATTAATAACTAGATAATGGATATGAACAGACATTTCACAAAAGAAGAAATACAAGTGGCCAACAAGAAATGAAAGAATGCTCAACATCACTAATCATCAGAGAAATGCTAATTAAAGTCACAATGAAATTTCATCCTTCACCAATCAGAATGCCTATGATTAAGAAGTCAAAGGACAATAATGTTGGCATGGATGCAAAGATAAAGGGAATGCTAACACACTGTTGGTAGAAATGCAAATTAATTCAACCTCTATGGAAAACAGTGTGGAGACTTTTAAAAGAACTGAAATACAACTATCATTCAGTCAAGAAATCCCACCACTGGGTATCTACCCAAAGGAAAATAAATCATTATATTAAAAAGGGCACCTGCACTTGTACAATGCCTATCACAGCACTATTCATAATAGCAAAGTCATGGTTAACTGGATAAATAAAATGTGGAATATTGTGTAGCCATAAAGAAAAACGGAATCATGTCCCTTGCAGCAACATGGATAGAGCTGGAGGTCATTATCTTAACTGAACTAACTCAGAAGCAGAAAACCAAATACCGCATGTTCTCACTTACAAATGGGAGCTAAACAATGGGTATATATGGACAGAAAGGGGGAAATAATAGACACTGAGGACTTCAAAAGGTGAAAAGATGGAAGGTAGATGAAAGTGAAAAATTGTCTATTGGGTACAATGTTCATTATTTGGGTAATGGGCACACTAGAATTTCAGTCCCAACCAGTACACAATATCCCTATGTAACAAACATGCACATGCACCCTCTGAAACTAAAAATTGCATATACTAAATATATGTGTGCGTGTATATATGTATGTTTGTTTATTTATATATATGAAAAGAAAAAATCAAATAAACACAAAAGGTGTTACACCTAAAAAAGACCCCATCTCTACAAAAATTAAAAAAAAAAAAAAAACCAACCAGGTGTTGTGGTGCACACCTGTAGTACTAGCTACTTGAAAGACTGAGATGGGAGGATAGCTTGAACCTAAGAGTTTGAGGCTGCGATGAGCCAGGATCACACCACTAACTTCAACCTGGGCAACAGTTAGATCTTGTCCCTAGAAACAAACAAACAATAAGACTATTCACCTATTCTATATTTTTAATGCTTTATTTGAAATTATTTTTTCAAAGTAAAACATGGACAAAAAATAAGCAAATACTAAATAGCAACAACAAGATACTCTTAAAACAATATCAATATTATAATAATTGGATTTTAAGATGAAAAGCATTACTGGAGATAAACAGAATGTTGTATAAAATATATGTAATTATAATAAAGATATAGCAATTTTTTTATTTTTTATTTTTATAATACATGTTTTTTATTTTAAAGTTGTGGGGTACAGTTAAGGGTTAGGTATACAAATATTCATGGTGCAGGTACCCTTGTTGATGAGGTGTGCCTCTCTTTCCCCAGACAGATATTGACTACCGTTAATCCCACCTCCTTTCCCCTCCCTGTCCCCCCACCATAGTTTCCCACCACTGTCAATCCTTTTCTTATAGTATTATGGTAGTTGTTCAAGGTTCACTTATGAGTAAGAACATGTGATGCTCAGATCTTTGTTTCATTGAGAGATCACTCAGTATTATAAACTCTAATTCCATCCAAGTTGCTGCGAAATTCATGATTTTCTTCTTTTTTATGGCTGCATAATATTCCATTGTGTATGTGTACCACATTTTTTTAATCCAGTCCTCTTTTGATGGGCAGCATGATTGGTTCCATGATCTTGCTATTGTGAACAATGCTGTGATAAACATACGTGCGCAGGTATCTTTTTTATCGAGTGATTTGAGTTCTTCAGAGTATATTCCCAGTAGGGGGATTGTGGGGTCATATGAAAGGTCAATTTTTTAGAAAGCAATTTTAAACTTTTATGTAAATAATATAACACCAAATATTAAAGCCAAAAAATACAAAGTGAAAGAGAAATTTGACAATATAATCATGTCTGTTAGATATTTTATACACTTCTCTCAGGAATTAGTAGACCAAGTAAGAAAAAATATTTTGTTAAGATATCTCAGATTTTAATAGTACAATAAACAAGTTTTATCTAAAGGGTGTGTGTATATGTGTATGTTTACATGTTCTACTTAGAAAAACACATTATTTTTAAGTACACAAATAATTACTAAGAACTGACCGTCAACCATCCCTAACAAATTTCAAAAGAGTAGGATGTTTCATATTATGTCATCTGCCACAATCCAATTTGGTTTTCTTTTTTTTTTTTAGTCAGAGTCTCACTCTATTGCCCAGGCTGGAGTACAGTGGCACACTCACAGTTACCCCAGCATCCTCCTGCTGGAGTGCGAAAATCCTTCCACCTCAGCCTTCCAGGTAGCTGGAACTACAGGAGCACACTACCTTGCCCAGCTAATTTTTTTGATATATTGTACAAACGAGGTCTCACCAAGTTACCCAGGCTGGTCTCAATTCCTGGGCTCAGGCAATCCTCTCACCTCAGCCTCAGTGCTGAGATTACAGGCTTGAGCCACCGTGACCAGCCCTTGTTTTAAAAATCAATAGCATATATTAAATCAGTTGCAGCAGAGAGAAAAGATAAAGGACAGGCAGTGATCAAACTAAATGATCAAATTTCCATAACTGGTCGATGAAGTTTAACATAAAAACCAGGAGGTTTCGACGTAAAAAAAAAAAAGGAAAAGAAAGGGTCAGATTGACCCAGGGTCACACTGTGAATGGTGAAACTCAGTTAGAATCTTGCCTGCCTGACTTTGTTCCTGGCACTTAGGGTATCACACCAGCTTTGTGTACCTGAATGTGATGTTGTCCCTCACTCAGTCTAAGGATAAAGCCAGGGCTCATTATTTTTCCTTTCACTGGACTTGAAGCATGAAAACCAAAGAGATTTGGGATTTTCTTGCAACTCTGTCCCATCCAGGCATTTTCTACTTGAGGGATAATGAAAAAGAAAACTAAGTTGCAAAGAATGAAAGTAGTAAGAATTCTGTATTTAAAGTCTTCAAAAAAGGCGGAAAATATTCTTTTGTATTATCAGCTTAAGTCTTAGGCGAGATATCTCCAATATGAAAAACAACTGGGTTTTCATGAATTTTTTACAATGCTGTTTGTTTCTGTAGTGAGGCTCATTTAAAAAAAAATTTTTTAGGTTTATCACATGTTTTAGTTTTATTATTTTTGTATTTTAATTTTTTTATTTTAAAGATGTGGGGTACAATTCAGGGTTAGGTATATAAATGTTCATTATACAGGTACACTTGCTAATGAGGTAAGCCCCTCTTTCCCCAGGCAGATTCCCACTACTGCCAATCCTGTTTTCCCGCCCCCCTCCGGACAGTTTCCCACTACTGCCAATCATTCTCTAATAGTATTACAATAATTGTTCAAGGTCTACTAGTGAGTGAGAACATGTGATACTCAATTCTTTGTTTCTGTGAAAGATCGCTCAGTATTATAGACTTCAAATCCAACCAGGTTGCTGTGAAGTCCATGATTATGTTCTTCCTTATGACTGTGTAATATTCCATTGTGTATATGTACCACATTTTTTTAATCCAGTCCTCTTTTGATGGGCAGCACAGTTGGTTCCATGTTCTTGCTACTGTGAGCATAGCTAATGTTAATCTGTGAGCATAGCTAATGTTAATCTGTATTTGCAGCCACTCCCTAGCACTAACATCACTGCCTCCGCTACCCCTCAGATCATCAGGCACTAGATTCCAGGCTCCTCTCATAAGGAGCATGGAACCTAGATCCCTCATATGCCCAGTTCACTATAGCATTCAGCATCTTATGAGAATCTAATGCCACTGCTGATCTGATAGGAGTGGAGCTCAGGCAGTAATGCAAGTGATGGGGAGTGACTGTAAATACAGGTGAATCTTTGCTTGCTGGCTCACTACTCACCTCCTACTGTGCAGTCCAGTTCCTAACAGGCTACTAACCAGTACCAGTCCATGGCCTGGGGCTTAGGGACCCTTGGTTTAGGCCACCTTTGAGCTACAGCAGCACAATTGAGTAGCTATGACAGAGATGGTATTGCCTGTAAGCCCAACATATTTTACTATTTGCCGCTTTACAAATGTTTGTTAACCTGTTATTTTCCAACTCCCAAAATACCATTTTCTTCTCCTTTGACTCTGAGATCCAACTTAGTCTTCAATACCAAGTCTAGAGTTCTTCTCATGAAGCCTGTCCAGAACCTAAACTCTTCTTCTCCTTTCATTTGTCCATTACCCTGTATTCACAGTTGGCCCTTGTACATGAGTAGAGTAAGACTGTACTTTCCAACTATTTGACAAGCCATGGCTCACGTGAGTTAAGGCAGAGGAAGCTTACTGTGGCTAGAGGCTCACTAGCCTGGGGCCTCTAGCCTAGGGCTCCAACCATACCACCACCTCTGGCCTCTGAGCTCTGAGAGCTCCAACTCATGAGGTAGGAACATAACCCATCCAAAGCAAAGCCTGCTAGCACAGCTTTCAGAAACCCGAGAAGTTTCCTGCTAATGTTGACAAAAGTGACCCAAGAAAAGTACGGCCCACACAGATGCTTTCCTACCACGTCTTCAGACAACAAGGTGGTCTCAGATCTCTAGATCATGCCTTTTGACATCCAGACACTCATGGAAAGGACAAAGTCTTCCTGTTGTTGGGGTAAATCAGTTATTACTCCCTCCCACTGATGTCTTCCTGCACTCAAAAGGTTGGTTAAAGAGAGAATTTTAATGGATTCCCATTGGATGACTTGAGAAGTTGAAACAAGACTGCAATGCTGAGCCTTTGAGAAGGCCAGCATGGTGACGCACCCAGTTCGCTGTAGAGGAAGTAGAGAATAGGGGAAATGGGAACCATGAAAGGAAACTTTGAGTGTTCCTCAACTGGCTATAAGTTGTGCCTTTATCACATGCTTAGTTAATGATTAAATTATTTTAATGTTTTGATATTTTTCTCCAAGTTGTTTGTTTGTGGGAGGATCACATGCAAACAAAGTTTACAAGAACCCTTAAACAAGCATCTGCTGTCATTCTTGTGTGTCTCCCATAAGGGCCACTGCTCACTGTGAGGGGATGTGTCCCTGGGATCCAACTGACACGTGATACAAAGTGAATGGTGACCCCCGGAGTCATGTAACAGGCAGTCCTGGTATTGAGCACCAAGGGAACACTAAAGATTAGAGTTAAACAAAATATATCAGAGCTGTAAAGTGATAAGATGCTTCCTAGACCAGTTCCTAACCTGCCAACCCCTCTTGCTTCTGAATGTATTTCCTAAGTGCTTAAAACATGGCACCTTGCAGTACTGACTTGCTCCAGTCATTGCAACACATCTTACAAGGGCAGGGATTTTAGTGTCAGACATAGGTTACAACCCAAGCTCCCTGACACAGCTTCCTAAACTGCAGGAAGAGGGTCTGCCCTTGAAACTTCACTTTTTCACTAGAAAATGCAAGTTCCTGAGGCTTTCCCTCTCCGTCATCATTGCAGAGAGTTGACATGAGACTCTAATTATTTTTATTACTATTAAAATTATTATGAAACATCTTATTTACTAGTGGCAATGTATAAGATGACATGAAATATTCCAAAAAACTTTCATAAAGGATGCATTTTTAAATGATTGTAGCTTTTAAGAATACTCAACAAAAATAATGTTAAATACGTGACCATTCTACACATAGACAATACTATTTTCAGAATGTGGAAGCGGTCCAGGAATCTGAATTATGAAAAGTGATTTCCATGAGAATGCTATGTTATCTGCTTCAAATAATAGTTCATCTGTGAAATGTCAAGTTTAGTACATCAGGGGAACTAAGAATCTACCAAATCAGAAAAGGCTAAAAATAAAATTTCTTTTTCAAGACAATGTTCTGCTATCAAGTGAGCAAGTAATACTGACTATCATACACATGTGCACATCTATTTTAAATTTAGACTGACAGGACATGTGGCCGAACCCTTCAATGTTAGCTTGATGTGCATGCATAATCAACAACTGCATTTGTTAGCACATATTCTCCCAAGTCTATGATAGGATAATACACTCATTTTTATTTCTGTAGAAGGATCAGCTACAAGGAATGCACTGTTTATGTATAGGCTGACTCTTAGATGCAAGGAGTCATTGTAGAAAAAATATGAATCAGATACTTTTCTTACTAAGAGTTTCACTTTATAGCAGCCCAGAAAACTACTATCTGGGCCTCATATTTTCCAAAAGACAGTATTACCCTAAATGGGTAATCGTGTTTAAAAGATACTTTACAAATGCTTCATCAAGTAAATAATTACAAAGAGAAAGGTACAACATAAAGAGAAAGTACTTTACAATTAAATTATCAGCATAATCTATACTTTCTACTTTACATTTGTTTGTATATATATATATTTTTTTGAGTTGGAGTCTCACTCTGTCACCCAGACTGGAGTGTAGTGACCGCTCCCGGCCACCGCAGCCTCGACCTGCTGGGCTCCGGAGATCCTTCCGCCTCAACCTTCCAAGTAGCTGGAACTACAGGAGTGCGCTACCACGCCCAGCTAATTTTTTGATTTATTGTAGAGATGAGGTCTTGCCAAGTTGCCCAGGTGGGTCTCAAATATTAATGAGTGGATTTAGATATTATTTTTATTTGCAAATAAAATATACATTTATTCAGTTGAGATGCTCAGCCAAGTCTTGCACTTTTTTGAGGGGTAATAACATTGCTTCAATCAAAATAATAATAAAAACTAAACAATTTTCACTATTTATTTTGTTAAAATGGAAACCTTGCCAACATCACTCAAATCTTTTCATTTAGCTGTGTTTTTACACTTTTAAGTTATTTGTTGCTATTGCAATTATTATCATGAGTGTAGTGCTTGCTGTTCTTGTTATTGCTATTGTTTTTAATTATTATTGATATCACTATGGTTTTAAGAAAGTATGGAAAATGTATGTAACATTGAGAAGCTGCTATTTTTGATCCTGTCACTTGTTGCTAAGTGTGGAATGTGGAGGTTAAGCATTGTAAAGGATGAAAAACTGACATTTGAAAAGTCCACAAACTGTTTCGTCTTCGGGTGGAAGGTGGGCTTGGCATTTAGGACAGTATATTTTGTGGTTCTGGGAGAGATTTGACATGAAGATGTACGGTTGGTCTCTTTCTAATATCACAGGGATAAAGAAATCCAAATGTAGATGCTTCTGATTGAAATGTTAAGTCATCTGTTCTTTAGGGACACAACTGGATTTTCATAGAGATTCTTATGAAGCAGCATTTTCTCATTTTAGATCACAGGAAGTAGGGCAGCTTCTTCAGCTGTGCAGCAGGACACAGCTAAGAAGACAAACCACCAATGACGAAAGTTGGTTGTCTTTGGGTCATCATTCTTGGTGGATTCCACATAAAATGATATAGAATATTTAGTGTTTAGACTTGATCCCTTTTCTCCAAACCTTCAGTAACATTTTATCAAACTCCAAGTCTTTTGTTAGTTAAGTTTTGGAAAATTTAAGGAGAAGGCGTCTGCACATTTGGCATGAAGTCAGTCAAGGAGATATGGTATAAAACCACAGACATTAAAAATCAGAGAAGCCCAAAGCAGAAGCCAGGAGAGAGACAGAGTAGAAACAATCTTGTTAAATTTGTAGAAAATGTAAGCAAAAAATGAGTTAATACTGTGCATTCCTTTTTATGACCTACTTTTTCATTTAACTTGTTTTATGAACAGTTTGTAGGACATTAAGTAGTTTTCATTGTTTTTAAAATTTGTTTTAACAAAGTAAACCTGTGTTCAAAATAAAATTTATTGATTAATTATACGAACTTATGTTGAAAATAATTTTAAAACATGAAATTAGAATTCTCACATATATAAAATGAACATGTCGATGATTTTATTTTACTCAACAATTAATGAGAAACTAGTAAGGTAATACGGTTCCAAGGAAAGAAAATTAAAAGAATCATACATACATATGCATGTAAGGAATGTTGAAATGTATTTTCAAATAGATGCAAAATGTTCTAATCAATAGACAATAATCAATTGCATTCTGTGAGGGCCACCTAATTTGTATTTGTGTTCTGAGCTGCCGGGAGCCGCAATCACTAGTAAAAGTAAGGTAAAAGGGACCTGAAAATAGGAAAAACGCCGGCTGGGATCAAGGCCCCAGTAAAATGCGGCCATGACGGAGGCAAAGCCCCATGGATCCTATTGACGGACCTTCCCTAACTTTGAAGGATTGCGTGCATAGGCTTGAGAATGTTCCCTCTTTAATTGAGATAATAGATGCGCAAATGGATGATGGCATTTTGACAGCAAAAAATATACATAGGCATAATGGAAGTAAGATTGCAGCAAAAAGGATGCCCCTTAGAATGTGCAAGGATGTGGAATTAGCAGTAAATCTATGTATAGAAATAGTAGAAAAGGCTCAACAGCAAAAATTTCCCCCTGAAGGATCAAGTGAATGCAAATTTTGAAAGCTTTAGCTAAAAAGGAAAAACAAGTACTTCCTCATACCCTTTATAAGTAACAACATTGACAGTTGTGATTGATGAGGAAGTGAGAAACTGAGACAGAGTATCTCCAAAAACAGGTGTTTTTAGGAAAAACAAGTCACAGAAATGCCTTTTGATTTAAGAAATATTATAGTTTAATCAGAAAGAGGGTTAAAATTAAACTAAGGATAGAATTAAATAAATAGCAGTTATAATTAAAAGATAAATGTTTATTATAGATGTAGGTATTAGTTAAATATAAGGAATAGGAAATAATTAAGTTTTAAGGTAAAACTTAAAATTATATACACTTAATGTAGGTTTAAAATTAAATACATTTAGGATTAGAAGTAAGATTAATTTCATATATAAGTGTAGATTTAGGCATGTTTTGTTTAGAAATATAAAATGTAAAATAGGTGATAAGAAAATAGCAGGTAATATAGATAAGGCAATTAGAATTAAGAAAGTTAAATTTTTGCCGGGCTCGGTGGCTCAGCCTGTAATCCCGCGCCTTTGGGAGGCTGAGGTGAGTGGATTCCTGAGCCCGCAGG